>NC_039278.1:0-187500 GCF_003368295.1 Carassius auratus | reverse complement strand
ACGTTAGTATTTTCACTTAAAAGAATGGTGTTCGGACAGTTATTTATATATTGTACATAGTGTGTCAGTATAAAATATCAGTTTACATTTCCAAACATTCATTTTGCCGTTGTCAGACTGCTTGTGCATTCAAAATCGCACTAGATTATTATTAAAATTAATGGCAAACTGATATTTCCAACTGACACACTACAGCAAAAGATATAAATAACTGGCTTAAAACCCTTTTTGGGGAGAAAATACTAATTTTTCCATAAGACTTTTGCACAGTACTGTATTTTAAAAACGACATTGTTGCTATTTATAAAGAATGACCATACAGTAATTCACAGAACTGATTTAAGACAGTGACAGACAGCACTCATCTTAACTAAATATCAGAGTGAGTGACAGAGATACAGTAGAAACATTATGTGTGCTTTTGTATTAAATAATGACCCAGATTGTGAAATATAGTTATTAGCCTTAGATTAAGGGAAGCACAACTTGCACAACAAGCTATGGATTTATTTTAAATATTTGTAATGTTCTTTAAAGTTATCCATAGTTTTTTTGTGGTTCTTTTTTTTAAAGTATCGGTTCAGGCACCGTTTAGGAGCCGGTACCATTTTAAAAGTATTGAAAAGGCACTGGACCCTACTTAAAAGTTATTATTTCTCACTGGCTCATTTACCAAATGAGTGCTTTTTCTTCGTCCTCGACAAATTAAGCTACTGTAGGTAGTTCGGTAGCGAGACGTTTTAATAAATTAGCGTTTTCGATTGACAATGTTGTGATAAGTAGGCTATACCAACTTTGTAACTCGTCCCCCCCCGAACACTGGACAAAGCAGACGTATGTACCAAATACAAGAAGCTATAAATCAAGAAAGTATCAGGATTATGATTTCTTTTTCAGTTTTAGATCAATCACTTGGATTAATCATTCATTTTGACAGCACTATAATGTTTACTGTAAATAGACAACCATACAAGTGTAATTGTTATTAAGCCTGCACCAATGTTCTTGTCCATTGCCCTCGCAGATTCCTGCAGCTAATCATGGATGTACATAAACATTCCATTAAAAGTTATTGATGACAAGCCTCTGAAGTTTGACTTTTTGCACCATAACAATACTTATTGGCAACTAGTCATCATATCTCTAGTCCTTTAATGTATTTGCATTGTAATAAAGTGCGTTCATTTTAAATGGGCATATATGCAGCTGAGGAAGACCTGAAGGTCGAAACGTTGCTTGATTAAATTCCTCTGGAGCAGTAGTTTTCAGTGTTCAGACTTCACTTCTTTATTTGTCTATATCATTCAGTTGTCTTGCACCTGCGTCCTAATTGGATGTTTGGGATGTGCACACCATTTTTGTATTTTCATATATGCGGCTGAAACAGGAAGCCTAGTGCATCCCAAATTTTTAAACATGAACATTTTAATATATCATTATAGTCATTATGGCCTATGGCCTTTAGAAAAATGTTTTTTGAGGAGGTGGGGTAGTACACAATAGGCCCCTGTGGTGCGGCCTAAGCTTTTGTTCTTAATGGCATTTTTTTCCCCTTACATTACTTTTACTTTTATACTTTAAGTAGTTTTTTAAACCAGTACTTTTACACTTTTACTTGAGTAAAAAGCTTGAGTTGATACTTCAACTTCTACAAAAGTCTTTTTAAACCCTAGTATCTATACTTCTACTTGAGTAATGAATGCCAGTACTTTTGACACCACTGCCATTAGGACAATAATTGCTTCCTTGCTTTATGCATGAAAGGTTATTCATATTCCGTAAGATGGTGTTTCCAGTTATTTTATTTTTTTATTTTTTTTATGATACTCATTCTCTCAAAAAATGGAGTAGCACATTTTTTCTAATTGGATAAAACTTTATATGTGTTTACAATTAACATCAATATACTGTGCACTGGTCTTTCCACTGGTCATATACTCCATGTCTCAGGTCACAGGAATCTCCCAATATGTCCTCCACTGGGCTTATACAAATAACAAATATTTTCCTTGGATATTGTGTTTCATAGTGGTCACGCTCCTCATAGCAGACAGAGTCACATTATTTAACAATGGAGCCAGTGACCTCAGCATTCAATAGCGAATTGCATGTGCCATCTGTCAAACAAATTTAGCATACGGAAACTTGACTCAAAGATGGTGTAAGGTGGACTTTACTTGGAGCTCTGTATTGCATGTTGCATACTTGGACTGTAGAATCACCAGGGAGTTCACCTCAATCTGAAGTCTAAAGGATCAGGGCTACTTTTGGCATAAGACAGTTTTTGGGAACTCCTTAGAGACAAAACTGAAACATTGTTTCTGTTATCTACATATACAAATTTAGAGATGGCATGTTCAGAATGTGCACGCACATATGCAAGCACACACTCATGTATTGTTTTCACTAGCATTAAAATAGCAACTTTTAGAATTTATTAGACCAAAGCCATTAATGCATCACTCAACATATCCAAAAAGGGTCAACAAGAATCCTATTAAAGTTTGGTTGGCATGTAATTTAGTAGCGGTGGCGATTTTCAAAGTGATTGAGTGAATGTCCTGAAATGTCTACATGAAAGAAAAAAAAAGAAAGAAAAATAAAAACAAAACACGTTCATGCTTATACATACAGCACAAAAAATGTAATAATGAAAAATAATATCTAAATGTCTGGCTGGTGCAGTGTGCTTGTTGCCAGGGCAGCAGGCCAACAAAACAAAGTGAAGCTCTGTCCACACCTTACATCTGTGGTTAAGATTAAAGATAGAAATGTAGGGATCTGTCTGTAGTGTTGTCTAATGGGTTTGAAAGGTTGGAGGAAAATGTAACCGGAGAAGACAGGTAACCTTTGCCTTGGAGGGATATAAAGGTGTGGTGAGCAATAATCAGATCTCTGTAATTCTGTATTGCACCATCAACTGTCCTGCTGTGGTGGCTTTGGCTGTTATGGATAAGTACAAGGGACAGAAATAAATCATGAATCGTACAAATTTCTGAAAAATATTTATTTCTGTTTTTAAAAAGTGTAGGACAAATTGGAATAAGAGTAAGATGTGGGGGACAGAAAAAAGGCAGTGAAAGAAAGAAAGAAAGAAAGAAAGAAAGAAAGAAAGAAAGAAAGAAAGAAAGACCAATAACAGTCTAGCTCTCTAAGTGGAAAGGGAGGTGCTGGCAGACTGTCAGCAAAAATAATGAGCATCATTTATGTATTTATTTACATTTTTCAGTCTCATGTCTTGCATTGTTTTAAACATGTGACACAAGGTTTGCTTGATGTGTTTCAGGCTTTTATCAACAGAAACTGGGAAAGTCCAGACTAAACCGCAAATCTTGGCAGTACCCAGCCTAACCACCTTTGAAAGCCTTCAGGATGAATTGGAACCCCAAATGCAAGCCAGCCACCATTGCTTAACATTACAGCCTAACCTCTCTCATGCTAACATCTAAATGGTAGCAAATCCTTGCAGCCATGTTTCAACATCTAAAGCAAGGCCTTCAGAGAAAAACAGAAGGTGTTTGAAAAGCACATGTGGATATGGTATCTGGGCATCTTCATACATTTAAACATAGTGCATGTACTGTTTTTGAAACACAAAAAATCCTTCCATTAATTTTTATGTTTTATGTTTATGTTTTATGTTATATGCACTCTTTACATTATTTCAGATGCGCTTTTATGCTCATTCCCTTCCTTCAAGTACAAAGTCTATAAATGCCACTGTCTGCAGTCTTATGCGGCCAATTTAGGGGTCAATAGAGGATGTTGATCTCTTGGCTAAGAAAATAATGAACGAAGTAAAGGAACTAATAAAAGACATGAGCTGAGTTGGCATTTTGCAAATTTAGCCCAGCAGGTCATTTTGTGTGCTATGTTACATAAACATGGGTGTGTGAAAAGTTTGAAAGAACGGATTTCAACCATATTAATTCTCCTGAATAAGGTGACTGATCCAGTTATAACCATGTAAAAATAATACTGTTAATATCTTTATCCCCAGTGGATTTATAATGCAATGATGGATGACAACTGTAGCATTGCAGGACTGAATTATTTTGTTGCTTAAGAAGGATTTAACATTTAATTTTAACATCCTAATGGCTAGTGAATACCTATTTGCTTATATTTCTTTTATGCTTCTATTTTCACAGACAGTCCTGTCTGTGAAATGACAGTAACAGATCATTCTGGAGTCAGTAAAAAAAAAAAGTGAATTGTGTAGTACATTGATGATAAAATGTGTTTAAAATGTGGTATGTATGTAGTCCATCGCAGAAAACGTGGTCTGCTGTAGCAAAACTGAAGCACATTTAGTATTAATAATAGGGCTGTAGTACTCGAGTCCGGTCTGGTCCGGTCTGTTTCTAGGCAACCATGACCCGCTCTCCATGAAGACGCAGAAGTTTCAGCAAAAAATAAATGGATTTCCAGCACTAAAAATACATTGCAGTAGCTCTGCTTATAGATTAATTTAAAAAATGGTTATCCTTGTACAGCTATGATCATCTCCATCTTGGCTTAGCTTTCAGTATTGTTCCGGGAAAGGATATGCATGAGCAGAGGTGAACTTGCTGCGACCTGAAAAGTTTCAATGTTTCTAATTTACTTTTCTAACGTTACCTGTTAGATTGTGTTTTATTTACGTCTACACCTAGATTGCCTTAAACGTACCCTTTACAATAATGAAATAGTGTTTAATGTTGTACAGTATGGGGGATGCAAGACTACTGATTTCTACTAGTCGCTATTGTAAATGAAAACACATTAAATAGTTTTTTTTTTTTTTATCAATAAACGCTTATTAATGTATAGCCTTATGCAACAATTACATATGTAAATTTTATTCGTATTCGTAAATTTTTCGTATCCGCATTCGGATACAACGTCGAACAGTACTTGATACAGACCATTATGACTTTTTTTCGTTGTTATCACTGAACAAGTATGTTGTGTTAAACTAAAATAATTATTAATTTCGAAAATAATATTTATCATGCAAGCAGAGAGATGGTGATCATTTGAACACAACTGAATCCATTCAATGCGCACATTTTCATTACGCAGAACTCTTTAAGCGAGTTTCAATGTTTGGTGAACTTCACTAAACAAATGTGTGTGTGCCACGCAAACCAGCAAAAGGTAACGATGCAAACATGTAGGACGAGTAGAAAATGTATCTGTATCTAAGCTGATTAGTAGAGAACTGAATGGTTTTTGAGATACTGCGACGCTCATATCCCGAGCTTTGCATGTGTGTGTGTGCACTGTGGCAAGGCATCAGTCATTTTAATTTTTGACCACAGACATAATGTCAGCAAAAGCAGCATTATTAAGTAAATAAAATGAAAATAAAGTACATAAAAATAATTTTGACCTTACAGCTCCAAACTCTGTTCTAGAGGGCCAGTGTCCTTTATAGTTTAGCTCCCAGGGTCGGACTGGGGGTAAAACCAGTACTCATTACCAGGGCCCCAAAGGAAAAGAGGGCGCTTGAAAAGTATGAATCTGAAATATATTTTATTTTACCTGTTTATTTTCATGGGTGGGGGGCATGGGGGCCCATCAGGACTGCCTATGCACAGGGCCCGGGATCTCGTGTAACGCCCCTGTTAGCTTTAACCCTAATTATACACACTTGAACCAGATAATCAAGCTCTTACTAGACACACTAGAATCTTCCAGATAGGTGTGTTAAGGCCAGTTGGAGCTAAACTTTTCAGGACATTGGCCATCCAGGATCTAGTTTGGAAACCCCTGTCCTACAGAGTTGATACTTTGCACATGCTTTTTCATCATTACAAATAATAATGTTAAGTATGCGGTCTTGAAGAGGACCCTTTTTTCTCTCCTTTGGACTCGGTCTTGACTTGGACTCGAACCTCTTTGGACTCAGTCTGGACTTGGACTTGACTTGGACTCTACAAAGCTGGACTTGACTACAGCTCTAATTAATAATATTATAAAATTGCTTTCCCCATGATGTTAAACTGTTTAGTTTAACAAAGTTAAATAAATAAATACATAAATAGTTCAACAGAGTTGGATGAATAAGTATGTCCAATAAGTATGTTTGTCTGCAACTTTATATTTAATAAAGTATTTAGCTATTATGCACATTTGTGAAATTTACTGTAAAAGTGTGACGAATTTCAACATTGTTTTGTGTGTTACTAATGTTTGTAAGTTCTTTGTTGTAAAGTGTGAACTTTTTCATGATAACTTAAAAGAAATGATAACAATATACAAAACAAATACTGTATTACAGATACACTATATGGAAAAAAGTATTGGGACATATAACCACTACAACAACAGGGACTTTAATGACATTGCTTTATAAACACATAGACATTAAAATGAAGTTGGTCCCCCTTTGCAGCTATAACAGCTTCCACATTTCTGGGAAAAAAATTCAAAAGATTTTGGGGTGTTTCTGTGGGAATATTTGTCCGTCCTTTCATCCAGTAGATAATTTGTGAGGTCAGGCAATGATGTTGGAAGAGAAGGCCTGGTTCGCAATATCTGTTCTAGTTCATCCCAAAGGTATTCAGTGGGGTTGAGGTCAGGGTTCTGTGCAGTCAAATTCTTCTGCATCAAATGCATCCAACCATGTCTCTGCGGACCCTTTTTTTTTGCACTTGGGCACAGTCATAATGAAATAGAAAGGGGCTTTCTCTAAACTGTACCCACAAAGTTGGAATTTTATTTACATTGCATCTAAAAAGTCTTGGTATTTTTATTTACTGGAAGGCCTAGCCTAACCCCTGAAAAACAGCCAAATACCATTCTCTCCAGACCTATTCATCAGACTGGCAAAGAGAGAAATGTCATTCATCACTCCACAGAACACCCCAGACGCCACCAAAAAAATGCAGTTACTCTACGTAAAGATTTTAGGTGGAATAAACTTTATGGATGCAAATTCCACTCTGCAATTCCCATTGGTCACCCAAGTGTGACCCCTGGTGTCACTATATTTGACACAACATTGAGTGAGTGACAAACAGGAATTGTAGATATCTTCCAAAGTGGAACTTCAATGTAATGCAGTTGACAATATGACACTTTTTAACTGTAGTCCCTGGATGATCTAACTCATGGCAGGGTTGAGTTGTTCTTCCCAATTTATATTGACACCATTAGGTAGAATATGAATTGAGGTAGAATTTAGAGTCACCGGGATACTGAATTATGTCCTACACTTGTTTGGCCTCCTTTCATGAGTATAAGTAAGGATGTAGGGTTCATACTTGGATGAGTGTCAACACCAGAGGTTGTAGTTTGGAGTGCTAATTGCTGAGGCTTTAGCACCCTGCATGCTTCCTTTGGTAAGCTGCTCATATATTCTTAGGGTAGAGCAGGATGATCAAGATTGTTATGGTTACTTTTAGACTCCTTTGGTTAAATGTTTTCTCCTTTCCCAGTTCTTATTGGGTCTTAAAGTGGGGATCTCACTCTCCTTTAGATAGGTTTTCTAACATAGTACTGGTACCTCAGTATAGAGTTAGTTTTCTTGTGATGTAGGCTAAGGATAATGGTGGCACGTCCACACGCAGTGGCTACTCTCTGTCCCGACAGAACGGTGTTTTCGTGTTTTTTGTCTTTTGAGTCATAGTGTTTTTGTATGTCATCATCTCTTCTACCTGTCTGTAAGCGCGCACACAATCGCAAGTTTCTGCTCGATGTCGGCAGAACCGCATTTTTACAGTTAAACTCTGTGAATGCGGAACAGCTGCGGGATCTCGGTTTGCTATGGAGGCCTACACCATCACCGACCCCCATGACTGCATCTCGCCCACAGCAGAGGCATCACAAGCAGTGTGAGAGGAAGCAGAAAAGGGGCGTAAGCGCGGAGGTATCCGGACTAGGCTAAATGGCTAACCAACACAAGCCATCTTTCCCCACCACCATACTGGTTAACGTATGCAAGCATAAACTGGACTACATTCAGAGGTATAGTGGTAAAAAAGAGGTGGGTAAACTATAAATTCTGGGTGACCACATCGTGGTCACGGTAAGGTGGGCCACTGCCTACCGGTGTATGTGTATCCTGATGACATCGCTATAGGCTATCATTTGATATTACTACCAAGGGCATCACTGGTTATTCCCTCATATAGGTCACACAATCACTATTCAATTCATACATTAATCTAAGTTCTTGTTAAAGAGACTCAAGAAGGAATAATAAGGTTGAAATCTATAAAGTTTACTAAATGACAAAACAGAGAGATCTTTTTAAAAAAAAAAGAGGAATAGAGAGGGAGGCTTATATCCTGGGGTTCCAATGCAATGCAGTTGTACGTAATGATTAGGGATTTGGGATTATTTTCATAGTCGATTAATCTGTTGAATATTTTCTAAATTAATCAGTTAGTTGTTTGGTCTATAATATGTCAGAAAAATGTGGATCAGCGTTTCCCAAAAAGCACAGGAATGGTCCTCAAATGTCTCGTTTTGTCCACAACTCAAAGATATTCAGTTGACTGTCACAGAGGAGAGAAGACACTAAAACATATTCACATTTAACAAGCTGGAATCAAATATTTTTATACTTTTGTAATTCATATATTTTATCAATGGCACAGACTGCAATGACACAGACAGCTTCATTGCAGAAGGACATCCTTTTGGTCACGTGGTTCACGTGAGATGATTGACAGCTTTACAAACTAATGATATTGCACTAATGTCATAGCTGACACGAATCAATAAGAGGAGAGTAATCGCTAGCTCTGTTAGCTGTTTTTGTTCTTCAGATCGCATCAGTGTAAAATGAATAGAAATGCTATTCTGTATTACAAAATATGTTACAAACATGTCATAAAATTATCTCTTCAAATGTGCGCACCATTGGATTATAGCCCTGGCGGATCATGGATATTGTATGTATACGAACACAAATAAACCGGAGATGAGATGAATGGCTGCTGTATGAGTGATGATTTCTATTCAAAATAACAAATGTTATTATTATTATTATTATTATTTTTAATTGCCGGATATCCATTTTTGAATTTTGATGCAGTTTGTTGCGTGTCGTTCATTTTGAACGAATCTTTAATATGACTCAGGACTATCGAGTTGTCTCAGAGAGTGATTCGTTCATTTTGTGTTGACCGCATTTGCACATTACACAACATATGGGTTCTGAATCGACAGGTGAGGTCTGAGTCTTTTATTCTTCATGTCAGTCCCATAGAGATGGGAAGGGGAAATATTAGTTCATTTTGCTGAAAGAGACTCAACGATCCGAGTCAGTAAAATGATCCGAACTTCCCACTACTGGCAACAGCGCAAGCAATTGTTCAACACTGACAAGTTGCAGCGCAATATGAAAGACTTCGCCTTTAACAACAAACAACCTATGAAACTAAAACGACATAAGCTTAATTTTAAATGTCATAGGAACTGTAGGCTATTTAGAGGTGGATACACTCAATTTAGAGGGGGAAAACGCTATTCCCGGATTTTGGGAGGTGCGTAAACGGCGTTTACATGCGTTTAGCCTCCACTACATCCCTGCCTATAGGCTATCATTTGATATTACTACCAAGGGTATCACTGGTTATTCCCTCATATAGGTCACACAATCACTATTCAATTCATACATTAATCTAAGTTCTTATTAAAGAGACTCAAGAAGGAATAATAAGGTTGAAATCTATAAAGTTTACTGAATGACAAAACAGAGAGAAGCATTTTTTTAAAGAGGAATAGAGAAGGAGGCTTATATCCAGGGGTTCCAATGCAATGCACTTGTACGTAATGATTAGGGATTTGGGATTGTTTTCAAAGTCGATTAATCTATTGAATATTTTCTAAATTAATCGGTTAGTTGTTTGGTCTATAATATGTCAGAAAAATGTGGATCAGTGTTTCCCCAAAAGCCCAGGAATGGTCCTCAAATGTCTCGTTTTGTCCACAATTCAAAGATATTCAGTTTACTGTCACAGATGAGAGAAGTCCTCTGTGTCCTCTGTATCCTGTTAATCTTGAGTACCTATAGAGTAGTACTGCATCTTTCACAACTCCAAAAAGTCTTTAGTTTTCTTATATTCATAAGAGAAAGATAGTCTGTACCGATTTTTCCCGGAAAAACACGACCGGCTGGAGGCGTGACGTGTGGGCGGAGCTAAAGAATCACGACTGAATGAGAGCAGCAGCAGCAACGACTCGCTCCGAGCGGGGCTCGAACACCGGTCTCCGGCATTGGAGGCAGACGCACTAACAAGGAGGCAGAGATATTTGAAGCAGTTTTACTCACCGCCTGCGGTTCCAACACAAGATCGTGACCCTTTTTCGTTGGGATTGCATCATCCTTAAGAAATAAACTATACGCAAATCCGTCGTCAAACTGGGCCTTGTTTGTAAAACAAGCATCTTTGAAATGCAGGGAACAAACAAAAACACTTGCACAACTCCGTTGATGCTCTGTAAAAATAAACTCCATCCACTGGTCCCTTAATGCTGTTTTTTTTTTTTTTTTTGGTAATCTGTGCAGGGTTGTCTTGCCCTGGCAACCAAAAACACACTTCTTTTGTGACTTTTCGCGATGCTCTCGCTCCGATCAGTGAATCGCTCTGATCAGTGAAATGTCTGTGCTCAGCCTCGCTATACGGGAGCGCGCGCTCTTCCGGAGGAAGTGCCCTAGGACCCATATAAGGAAATTCCGCTCCATCTAACGTCACACAGAGCCATACTCGAGAAAAACTTTCTGAAACTTGTGACAAACCGGAAGGAGTATTTTGGGAACAAAAATACTCCTTCAAACATACAACTTAATTTTTGAAACTTTGTCCATGTTTAGCATGGGAATCCAACTCTTTAACAGTGTAAAAAACTCAGTATGCATGAAATAGCATTTCACCCCCCATTTAACCCATTATGTTTGTGCATACTGACAGCCTGACATATGGATGCCCACAGTGTATGCATCTTTAGTAAATCGTGCATCTGTTCATTGTATTTTCAAAATATATTTGAAACACTCGGTGACCGATGAACTGGATCTCACTTTGAGAGATCTACTTCCAGTGTAAACTAAACGTGCCAATGCTCATTGGCATGCAATTATTGCATCCAGCTGCAGCTGATCACAGCGTGAGCATAAAAAGGCAGCAGGTGCAATGCATACCAGGTTTTTGCTGAGGAGCCATGTCGTTGACCTGGGTGCTCAGTGGTGGTATAGCAGCCAAGTTGATGGGACGTGATGTCTTTGTTCCCTCCTTCTGCCGGTGGTGGAGGCATCAGTGTAAACCCCAGGATGCCTGGAGACCTGTTATAGAGGCACTCCTGCCCGGAGGAAGGTAAGGTTTGATAAAACCACTCTCTCTTGTCGAGATTTTCCAGATTCTTCACCTGGCGGTCCGGTGCCTTCACCAACCCCAAGAGCAGTTTCCTCCCTCTCTGGGTCACCCGTCCCTGCTCTTCTGCGCACCGCCAAGTTTTATGGGGGCCAAGATGGGGGGGAGTGGCCTTCCTACTCCAAGATCCATGCCACTACTTGCTGGAGGCTGTTGCAGATGTGGCACGGGAGCAGCGGCAGACGGGGGTTTCCATTTGAGTTTAAGTATTTGTTCAGCTGATTAAAAACTACATTTTCCATAACTTTGCCTATAAAAGGAAGATTAGATATTGGTCTATAATTGCTCAAAATGGTTTTTATCAAGATTGGTTAATCAAGATCTTCAGAGGTAGCTCTCAGCAGAGGTGGTTGCATTTATTTACTCTCCTCCCTGCCTTCCCTGCTTCGCTTGTTTTTTTCTCTTTTGGAGGATATTGAAGACATCTACCTATTCGGAACCATGATAACAGGTATTTTGCTGATTGGATTAGGCTTTGCCCTGGGTTATCAGATAATTCAGAAGATGGGAACAGCTGTCCAAAGCCTCACAAGGCTGCCCGTCATGATTGAAGCAGTGGGCAGAGTGGTCAGCATTGAGACTGAGACTATAAACTGCAATATGGATAACATCACGAAGAAGTTCACGGCTTTGGAAAGGAAATTGGAGAATTTGGAGACCAAAATGGACAATGAACAATCATAGTGATCGTTAAACGGACCTACAAATACACAAACTCTTACATATATACAGATATGCATTCACCCCCCCCCCCAACCCTGCATCCCTCGCCTTCGCCGCTTTGTTCTGCCAGTCTGGCAAGCGGGTCTATGACCATTGCCTGGGCTGGATCACCTTGACCCCCCCAATTTCCGTCCCCAATTGCAAAGTCATGTGTTTATGGTGTATTGATTATGTGCTTTTGTGCTGAGGTGTCTACCTGTCTACTGTATTTCGTTGCCTTGTGCCCACATGTGCAATGACAATAAAGTTGAATCTAATCTAATCTAATCTAATCTAAATTGCTCTTTTTCAGGAGGGGCTTGACAACTGCAGTTTTTAGGGAGTTTGGAAATGTCCCAGAAAGAAGAGATCTGCTTCTAAACAGTTAAGCACACTTAACAAAAAACAAAAACAACAAAAAAAAAGATGTGGGAAGTGTGTCAGGATAGCAGGTTGATGATTTTAGGTTATTTCTTCCAAATTGTTGCTACTAATTGCTTTAAAAGTAGACATAGTATCTTTTTGATATTGTGGCCAAATATGTCTGACATTTGCATTGCTTGAGGATTGCTTCCTGATATTGATGATTTCAGAAAAGAAGGAAGCCAACTCATTGCATTTGCTGTCTGAGAGCATTTCACTGGGAATCTGACTGGGGGTTTGTCAGTATCTCAACAGTGGCAAAAAGAGTAAGAATGTTGTTTAAGTTACATTTTTATAATGTTTGAGAAGAAATTTTGTCTAGCTGTGGCTAGTTTCACATTAAAAGCATGAATTGTCGTGGATTGTCTTCCACCACATCCGCTCGGCTTTTCTGCATTGCCTTTTCAAAATCTGAACTGCTGTTGATCTTCTTCAAATTGATTTCTGTCTGTTTGTTTTCTTACTGACTATTATTGGAGCAATATCATCAATAATATTCTTAATTTTTTTGTTAAAGGAATCAAGGAGAATATCAACAGAGTCTGCAGAAATGCTTGGTGTTAAAGATATAGCCTCCATAAACAGCACACTAGTGTTCTCGTTAATGCATCTCGTTCTGATAGAGACAGATCTAGATTCAGTGGTAGCAGAGATCAATATATCAAAGAAAGTACAGAAATGATCAGATAGTGCTACGTCCTGAATAACTATGGATGAAATGTTTAGACCCCTACTGATAATTAAATCCAGAGTGTGTCCACCTTTGTGTGTGGGTCCATTTACATGCTGAATCAGGTCAAAAGTGTTTAGAACTGTTATCATTCCTTTTGGAGTTTTGTTTTCTGCATTATCTTTGTGAATATTAAAATCCCCTGCAATAGCAAAACAGTCAAACTCTGAGGAAATCATTGATAACATTTCTGTGACCTCTTCAACAAAGGCTGGAGAGTATTTTGGAGGCCTGTAAACAATGATAAACAGAATGTGTGGAGCACCTTTTAGCACAATCCCCAGATATTCAAAAGACAAGTACTAACCAAATTATACTTGCTTATATTGATAGACATCTTTAAAGAGCAGCTACACCTCCACATCTCCTAACAGTCCTTCAGACACTCATGAAAGTAAAGTTAGGAGGGGCTGCTTCATTGAGGACTTTTGCACTGCAGCTGTCTTCTAGCCATGTTTCCTTTAGAAACAAAAAACAGATTGTTTGTGGTTATAATGTTATTGATTAGAAATTATTAATTTTTTAGTGCGTTTAAAAATGATAACTTGATGGCAGTGCTTTTGTCTTTACATCAATCTTAGTTTGATGCAGCAGATTAGATGAGTTTGCCCTTCGGCTTGAAAAAGGCCTTAGACTTTCTGTCACGTGATAAAACTGAAATAGAGAAAGCTACAGGCACAATGGGTTCCCGCTTGTTCTGTAAACATTTGTGAATGTTGCTGCTATTATAGCGGGAACCCGACACATATCACTGAGAGTTGCTATCAGTTGTTTTTGGTACAACTACAGCAGATAGAGGGTTTAGGCCCTGGGGTTGTGGCAGCGGTCGGAGAGCTCTCACAGGAGCAGAGCCCACAGTTTTGGCGGGTGGGGAGCCCACTGTTTTTTTTATATATATATATATATATATATATATATATATATATATATATATATATATATATATATATATATATATATCTGCGGGCTTGCAGTGAATTAGTGGGAGAGTTTAGTCCCAGCATACACCAATTTCTCATTTTTCTGTGAGAAGCACAGAAGTGGAGATGTTGGAGAGAGGGATAATGTGTCTGGTGAGCAGGGCTGTGTCTCTGGTGTTTCCGATGACTCTGATATGTTTACCTGGCTTCCCTTGCTGTTTTCCAGAAAGTCATCCTTGTATAGAGTCTTGTAGCTGATGCAATCTGATGCAGTCTGTCTATGAGGAGCTCTGTGGGCAGGGCTCAGCCAAGATAGTGTCCATCAGCAGTGCTTGTTGTGGCTGCATGGTGTTATCAGTGTCCTTGTGGGATATGTCAACCACATGATGACTCGGACCCGGTGTGTGCTGAATGAATTGACACACTCTGCTGAAGGATGTCAGAGGGAAAAGTATATATTGTCCTGAAACACTCTAGCACCAAGTTTGTTTGGGTGGAGGCCATCCTGTTTAAACAGTTGTCTATGTACCCAGAAAAGACTGAAGTTGTCGATGAAATTCACTCCTTTTATATTGCAAGATCTTTGTAGCCATGTGTTCAGCCCAAGCAAATGTGAAAACATATTTGTTCCCCTTGCTGGAAGTGGTCCACTGATGAATGACTGAACTTTGAGTCTTCAAAGTGTTTCAAAGAGTTCACTGAAGTCCTACTTAAGGAGTTCTGACTGCTCTTTCTGAATATCATTCTTCCCCACATGGATGATAATTCGATTTGCAGTCTTGTGCTTCATCAGAATGTTCTGAAGTTCCTTGTTCACATCAGAGACCGTTGCTTGAGAACGGCAGCATGTTTTTGTAGTCCTGCTACTGACTTTTCTGAGAAAAGTACAGAAATAAGAAGCAAAGCACAGAGCAGTAAGCTAGAACCTCCGAAAGGTAGCGAAGCAGTGACTTGCCGCCACTTACTTGCGATTTTAGTTTTAAATCTTCAAGTATCACTTCGTTTTGCCATCATTTATTGCTTCATTATTTTAATAATACACCGAAAGGCATGTTAAGAATACGACATAAAACATGATAAACAATTAATAAGCCTAGAAAAACTTTGCCTCCCTAAAGGTAAAAAATGCACATGTAAATCAATATAAGGGGGCAAATATGTGATGTGATGTTTTCAGGAAATTTTTGTCAAAATTATAGTTTCATTCAATTGTTATTGTATAACATCTTATCTATTATTGCTGACAATATCTTGGCAAAATTCACTTGTTTAGTGCAGAAAAATAATGATTTATTGGAGCAAGCAGAAAAAGACTGTCCTTCTCTTGTTAAGAATGTTCTGAAGTTTATTTCTCTTGACACTGCAAAAACAGTTAATCTATCAAAATAAACCATGTAACATATTTAATAAAGGTGTATTAATGCACATTTCCCATCAGCCCTGTGTAAACTACAGCACACAACATATTTATTTATTTATTTATTTATTAATGTCGTGAGATGTCGGAGCGCAAGAAAACAAAGCAGTCTGATGCAGATGATCTTGCTCGTCTCAGTCTGCTCAATCTTGGTGATATCAGTGCCCTAAACAATGTTAGAATTAACTTTTTCACATCTAGAGATGAAGGATTGGATGAAGAAGTTACTAAAGAGGAGGAGTCCGATGACAGCCTGTTATAGGTGCACAAACAGTTGCGCTGTGTTCGCTTTTCTAAGTGTAAACTACATGGTACACTATTCGTGCAATCTAAACACACAAGAGGTGATCAAAAGTTCAGAGACTATGCCCATCTTGATAAACAACGGAAAACTTTTTAGGCACTGTGAATCTCTGCACTCTGTATTCATGGCGGTCACAGCTCGTCACAGGTGGGAAGTCAGATTTGGAACATCGCCATCTGGAGTGGAGCTCTCAGTAAAAGATGGCAGGCAGACCTAATGGAGAGTAAGACTGCAAAAATTATAATTAAGCCTTACCTTGCCAAACAATTGTGTAGTAGGGTAAATGGTGTAGAGGAGCTTGTAAGTCTAGGACACCAGTGAGAAAAGGATTATGAGCAATAATTGTGATATTAAAGTTTCGAAAAGTTTTATGAGACTCATGAGCTCCCATGGTTCTTTCTCTTTGGCAAATGGAGAAGTTGAAATTCCACAAGGATGGATGAATGCCACCATACATCTACATGACCTAGCATTAAATCTACTTGCTGCCATTCTTTCATCACAAGCCATTACCTACAATATGGTCCTGGGGTGGGACTTTATTTTCTTCATTTGGATGCAGCTTAATGTCACCGACCAAAAATATTCCTTCAAACCTGCTCCTATAAAAGAGTACACCTTTAAACCAGAAAATGCAAGTGTGTCAATTGTAAGTTCACAAAAACTGAGACACAAAACCTTTCCTTGTTGAGGTCGGTTTTCTCTCTATTACCTCTATTGATAATTCCACAACTTGACAGTATGGACGAAAAGACATCGATAATAATGCTGACAAAAGTAAGACTTAAACCATCAATGCTTATCTTGTGCCTAAGAACTTGAAAGTAGTTAAGTGTTTCTGTGGTTTGGATGGGTGGTATCACCTGTTTGTTCCAAACATTTTCAGGATTGCTGAGCCCCTCAACATACTGAAAAAAGGGACATCAGTTTCAATAGACAGCTCAGTGTGAACAAGCATTTGAGCAGTTAAAGTCTTGCCTGACCTCACCGCCATGGCCATCCTGATCTTCAGTGCCCATATACTGTATATAGCAAAGTCATTAACACAGTTTGGATTCCATTTTGTCACAATGGAGGGATGCTGGCAAGGAAGAGGAAACCTTAAGTGGAGCTGAACTTAACCATAATGCAACAGAAAAATAATGTCTTGCAGTAGTATGACTGCAGAAAAGTGGCAGCATGACCAGGACCCCAAGCTTTTCACAGTTGCACAGCTGCAATGCATCATGAGATACACAAAAATGACCAGTTACTTGGTTCTTGTGATTGCAGAAATTTGATTTCAACACTGAGAACCACAAAGGGAAGCTCACTGTGTCCCAAGATGCTCCATTCATATCTCCTGTTTCCTCAAGTTGTAACCTGTATAACAAGCAAAAAGATCCAGAACTGCTTGTGTCAGATGTTGTCATGTGGGAACTTTTGTGAGCAAGAGGGGAGGACGTCATCAGATTGTACCAAACTGTACCAAACATTGTACCAAACATTCTCCACCACTGTGGTAAGAGGAGCAAATGGCAGACTCCAAAGGGGAAGGAGTGTCTAAAATAAACAGGGGAGCTAGTGTCTTCGTTAGCTGGTGAATAGTGGAGGAAGGGCAATGTTTGGAAAGTAGGGGTCCATGTAAGGGGTGGAGTTTGACAGTCACACACCCTCCTCTCTGTGGTCCGGGACATGAGGGGGCATGGATCCATGAGGACAACAGAGTGCATGCATGGGGAAGAGACTGGTCTCTTGAGGAGAGGTTTACGCAGCATTTAAAGCTGGCGGTGACGAGGCTCTATTCACCAGGCATGACTGTTTCTGCGCCCCTTCTCTCTCTCACACCCACTCCTGTCGGAACCTGGTGAAAGACGCAGATTAAGGGATGGGGTGATGATAATAATTAGGGGGCAACCAGCGTATCTGTCACAGATTAAGGACAAACTGTCATTTTTGTCCAGGCATGTGGTTTGATGTCAAACAACATGCAATGAGATATGTGAAATGCCAAACATTAAAGAGTGATCATCAGAAACCACCTGTAAAACTCCAAGAAATCACTACCACCTGTGCAAACAAAATGCTAGATGTTGACATCATGGGCTCCTTGCCACGTAGTTCAAAACAGAATGAGTTTCTTTTTGTTTCTGTTGATGATTGTTCCCAGTGGATTGAGCAGTTCTCCATCTGTCTTGCCAATGCCCAGAATGTTGCATCCATCTTCAGAAAAAAAGTCTAGTGTACAAAATAAGTTTAGTGCAAAACCTAGCACCAAAATGAAAAGGGACTTACTATATTCTAAAGCAGCTCCTTTGAACTATCAAATAACCCTGTGTAATGGGGTGGAGGTAGCATTAGTTGTGGCTCCATATTAGGCATGCTTGGGACTACAAATGTGTTGGACTACAGATCCCATGAGTCCAAGTACTATAAAGGGGGAAATCAAATCTTCTGGCCTTTCTCTTTGTGGGACCATGTGCTGCGTAGGAGAAGCTGTGTGGTATGTTTCAACGCTTGGTGATAATGAAACTAGTCGTTGCCTTGTGAACATTATTAAAGTAAATTGTGGAAGTAAGGGTTGTGACTCATGGTTATGGTTAGTGTAGTCCATTTTAATGTGTGTTTGTTTGTTTGTTTTATAGTATGCTTAAAGGATATATACTGGTGGATGCCTCAGAAATTGAGTAGATTCATTCATTAACACAGGTACTTATTTTAATTGAATATTGGAGTATGTGAAGTTTGCTTTTTTTATTGTTAGGTGTTTTTAATTCTGTTTTTAATTATATTATTCTAAAGGGGCAATCATGAATTGTATTTTCTTTGTTTTGCAGATGATGCATGATTGCCGTTTACTTTTATCTAAAATATTGGTGGGTTAATGTTGGGTTGTAAGATATGACTTTTAACAGTTACACTATGATGAAGTGATTTGAATTTATTGTGGGACTGTGATTTTGTTTCGTTTATTTGTCTTCGTTTTGTGTTAATCAACCAAAGACAAAGGGGTTCCCATTCTTGTATGCATGGTTGACTCTTAAGGTGATTGGGCACAATTTGTAGTGGTTTAAGTCAAGTGCGTGCTGGTTTTCTATTACACTTGTAGTGTTATTGGTTTTGTGCTGTGATTTGAGTGTACTCTTTAATAGTGGAACTGCCATTGTATGGGATTGGGGAACCCTATGGTCTATAGTGGGTTAAACCTTTGTGTTCTTTTCGTTTCTTTGCCACTTCTTATTACCATTTGTGTTTAATAAATCTGTTTGTGCTTGCAAGGAAACACACTGTGGTTGTTGCCCTTCTTTGTAAGACATCAAAGAGGATTGTATGTAAAGCACATATCTGTTATTTGGAAATGTGTCATCCTTAGGCTGAGGAAAAAAGCAGATGGAGATTTTCTGAGAAAATAATCTTTATTTTTCTACTAACAACCATGGGTTGCTTTCTTTCAGGGGGGAGAGTCGTAAACTATATGGCAATGTTTACTTTCACTTTAAATTTTAACGGAATAAGTGGAGTCAATTAACAGTGGAAAGGGAAATGGAGGCGAGGTCTATTACACTTGAAATATGAAAGGAGGACACATCATCAGTATATGTTGGCTCATGAAGGATTTCCCCTGAAAGTAAGCGATATGGGTTATCCTGTGGAGTTGAAAGAGGGCTGCTTGGTGAACTGGCACTTTCCATGCATGCTGTCTCATTTGACACAGGCTGGCACATTTAAGACCAGCTGTTTTTGGTGAGCTGTTCCAAAGATTAATTCAAGGCCTGTTATTTTCCTTCCTGGAGCCTGATGCGGTTCAGTTACACTCTCCAGCTGCCTTCATAGTCCGCTAATTTTTTTGAATGTGCCCTAATGCCTCAATCTCACACCAACACCCATTCACACACCACCAGACACAAGCAGCCCATTCACATTTCATATTCTAATTTATTGCTTGAAATTAGTTATCTGTTTTGTTTTATAAACCTCCAAGTGCTTATTCAGTGTTGTTTTCCCCCCTTCTTTTTATTATGTGCAAACTGTGTTGTGATTGTGGACCCAAATCTGACAGTTGAATACCAAGTTAGAGTGTAACGAGAATGTGTGAGGAAAAATCACTTTTATTTGTTTAATTATTTGTTTTCCCTTTCTTTCTGCCAATCCATAACCTTTTGAGGTGTTTGTTTATAGACACTAAGGAATTAATTGTCATGTGAAATTACAGCCGTTTTTAGATATTTGTATTGTGATATTTGTGTCTTTGTGCAACAGATGGTTTTCTTTGCTATCCTGAGTTAATTTTTGAAAGTTATTTTAAACCTGTCTGGTCCCCAAAATTTTCTTAAAATAAAGAATTTAACTCTTTCCCTGCCATTGACGAGATATCTCGTCTTCTACAAGACAACACTTCCCTGCCACAGATACTTTTTTTTTATGCCTTTTCGTGTTTTCACTGTTATATACTCAGGGGCACTATTTACACATCTTCTAAATGAGTACAAAACCTCCCGAACAAAAACACACATGAACAGGATAGAGAAACGAGTGATCTCTTATGTAAATAGATACATATTAAAAACAATGCGATCACCAGCAAAGGAAAACATATAAATTAAAACTGCTTAACATTTACAGAGTAAAATGTTGATCCAGGAAGTGGTATATGTGTAACAAACCTGGTTTGTAGTCTTCTGTCCGATTGCCACCAGAATTTGCTTGTGCTTTACATTACCTCTTGCACCACACAGACGGTCACAGATTACCCTGGACTACAGTTCCTACAATGCATCTCACTGATTACATGCACATCTGAGGCCAATTCACATGCTCTACAAAAGGCTTGCTCTCTTGCTCATCTGTGTTAGACTTAGCTACTTTGCAGAGCAGATTACTTTCTGAGTTTCATTCCATTTCTTAGCTTTAGTTCTATCATTCTAGTTCCTGCCTTAGTTCTTAGTTTTACTATTCTAGTTAGTGATGGCAGAATGAGGCTTCCTGAACCACTGAGACCTCGCAGCCCATTGCTTCACCAAAAGGTTTGTTACTTGAAACTTAATTCGTTATTGCTCACTATAGTGACACCTGGCGTTATTGCTCACTATAGTGACACCTGGCTACACACATTATTTTTATTGAGGAAAGGAATTTTTTCAAGTGTGTTGGGGCTTAGACGATTTCTCCTTTTGGACAGAACCTCTCCAGCCTTGGAAAAGATCATTTCGCATGGAACAGAGGTACAAAAGAAAAAAACCTCAATTTACAATGGTTCTCAGTAATAATCACTAATGTGAATATTCACACAACAAAGACATATATTACTTACTGTTTGAAGATTGACCTGCTTCTGAAGAGGCTGGCAGCTGAGCTGGGGGTGTGTTGGTAGAAGCAGAATGGAGACCAGAACTTCTGATCACAGTAGCACATTCCGATTTTAATCTTGATATAGCTTCTTGCAGTTTCCCTTGACTCAAGAATCCCAGTTTTATTTTAATCTGGGATCCAATAACGTGGGTATGGTCATCACACTTATTGATTCCAAATGAACTGTGTGTTCCCTTACCCTCCGTCCAAGGCTGTCACCCAGCTGCCTTGTTAAGTTGGACTTAAAGGTGCCATCTGTAATGTTTGGCAAAAAAAATCAAGTCATAGTCCACATTCCATACCAGATGGGGGCAGTATGCCTCAATAAAGTGAATTGGTCTACTCTAGAGTAACAAACGAGAAACCGCATAGTCTCTATGCTCCGCCCCTACTTTCACAACAACACTACAGCCATAGTCGAAGCCTAACTGTCAAAAATCGCTCTTGCCGCTCTGCTCATGACGCGGCAGAAAGATTTGTGAGCGCTCAGACGCTCTAACATAGATCGAATGCTTATTTTGTATTTAAAGCGGCCGCAAAGCAAACAAGCTGGTTGATGTCGTGCAGACTAACCACAAGGAGTTATAAGTTAACCTCATTAAATATTGTTGTGGATAAAATATTAGGATCCTTTACTTAAAATGAACAATCTCAGACACCTTGGTCCATGTATCACTTTTAATTTATTTTTTTAATGTCCATGTACGCAAACAGGGACACATCATGGATTAATACAAACGCTAAACAGCAATAATCAGCCTGTCCTTTATTCTGCTTGGAAACTAATGTGCCAACTCTCAAGCATTCACCATGAAACACACGCAATTGACTCTTTTCACCTGCTTTCATGCCACACATCAATTTTTTCACACACCGAAAAACCACGAAGCAAAGAGGACACGGAGACCAACAGACTAGACAGAGCAGGTTAGTTATGATATAATAAAATGGGTAACGTTAAGTTATAGCTAGCTAATTATCAAACGCAGCTACGGTTAGCCATCGCTAACATTAGCACGTTTATAGAACAGCCTTCGATACATTTCTATGTTATAACTTCCCGAAAACAAATACACAAACGTATAAAACAAACTTCTAGTGAAATACTAACAGCATCTAACTTACCAATGCAAAAGAAATGTTGCAAGTTCGGAGTCGAACCTCATTTCTTTCAGGTCCATCAATTGTCTCCAGCGATTAAAAGCAGTGCCGATGTTTACTCTGGTTCGGCTCCTTTTCTTATCGGATTTGATTTGTGATTCCGAGCGCGGTGGTGGTCTCTTGCCAAGGGCTTCAGTCATCCTTTCTCTCTCTCTGAACTGAAATGAACTAGTGGGCTGTACTTTCCACATGATTGACATCAGGTTCAGGCACGCAGACAAGCCGTGCAAGTTATTCGTGTAACACAGGTTGGCTGGTGGTTATGTTGCCCGCATATCGCTTCCCATGGCCGAAACTGGTATTACGACACCTGTCGGGCCGGGGCTAGTAATGCTAATGCTAATTAAGGTTGATATCTCTGCAGCACTATAACTTGACTTTTTTTATGACATCATCACCCTTATTTCTTTTCATTCTTTTGATGCATATAGGTCATGTTATGGATATTTTTACCTCAATTTTTGCATATGGCACCTTTTAAGGCCTTCTAGCTTACTCATTACAGCATGATTAAGCATTTTCATCAAAGGTATCACTTTGGAGGCAGACACCCTTTCCTCTCCTGAAAGCTCTACTGTAGCCTGGCGGAAAGGGGCAAGAACATCTAAAGCATCCTGGACTGCCTCATACTCCAAGGCTGTTGCAGGGGTGATGTTGGTCTGTAGAGAGACCAGGGCTGCCCCCACTGGCTCTCTCAGCTGATACAGACGTTCCAGCATGTTGTAAGTGCTGTTCCAGTGAGTGTCCAATTCAATTATAATTTTCAGAACTGGTCTCCCCACTTTATCCTTTATGCCCCACTCCTCATGAGCTTGATATGTCCAGTAGTCAAGTTCTCAGCAGTATGGCTCTTAGGGAAATATTCTACACCTAATAAAATAGTGCAGAGCTTGTCATTGTCATCTATAAAATTGCAAGTTACTGCAAGGAAGGCATCCATGTTTAATGATGTCCACATTTAAGAGGTAGGGCTTATAGCCACAACTTCCTGCAATTGCTCTCTGGCCTTCGCCTCCTTGTATTTATGCTCAACCATGGCCTTCAAACCCTGTGGATAAAAATGAATTTAGCTAATCTTACTTTTGAATAATTGTTCAAATTTTTTAAGAATGAATTACTTCTTAAATAATGATGAATCACTTTATTAATCACATACCTTTCGAGTTAGGAGAACATAACTGGGATCCAAAAGATGCAGAAGCTCCCTAAATCCATCATCCACAATGGAAAAGAGTTGGGAGTCTTTGATGACCATGTTCACCAGGGCCTCATTTACCATTTCTTTTTTGGAATCTATAATAAAATAAAATGCAGGTGTATTGTAGGAGCCTAAAATATTATTTAGATAATGACTATTATTAATTACTTTGACTACTGTGCGGATTGTTAGTAGTCTGTGCTTGCTTGTGCAGTGCTTGATAATGCCTGAGCATGGAGGAGGTGTTATTGTTGTATGTCAGCTCCTTTAGGCACAGCAAGCATTTCACCTAGAAACATAAACGAATAGACATGAAATATAATACAGCCTTATAGTGAGTATTATTATTAGATAAAGACAGTAAAACAATAATACACATACCTTATTGTGACCGACCATTTAAAAAAACTCACAGACAGGGGAGGATTTCATCTTTCTTGCTGGATCCATTACAAGGAAAAAGTAAGAGGTCACAAAAAGCAAACAAATCCAAAAGGTCAATCCAAATAAAAAACCAGCCGATTCCAAATCCAAAAAACCAAAGCAATCCAAAAATTCTTATCTAATTAATATAATAACTACTTTAATTGATAATAACAATATAATATAACTAATCTAACCTGATATAATCTAATACAGCCCTAACACATACAGTACAGACCAAAAGTTTGGAAATATTACTATTTTTAATGTTTTTGAAAGAAGTTTCTTCTGCTCATAAAGCCTGCATTTATTTGATCAAAATACAGAAAAAACTGCAATATTGTGAAACTATTACAACATAAAATAATAGTTTTCTATTTGAATATACTTAAAAAAAAAAAAATTTATTCCTGTGATGCAAAGCTGAATTTTCAGCATCATTACTCCAGCCTTCAGTGTCACATGTAAAATCCAGTCTTAAACATGATCATTTAGAAATCATTCTAATCTGATTTATTATGAGTGTTGGAAACAGTTTGCGGTCTAATATATTTGATCAATAAAAGGTTAAAAAGAACTGCATTTATTCAAAAAAAAAAATCTAATATATATTCTGATAATATATTTACTTTACTATCACTTTTTATCAATTTAACACATCCTTGCTGAATAAAAGTATTGATTTTATTAAAAAAAAAAAAAAAACTGACCCCAAATTACTGACTGTATGTATATTGTTATTACAAAATATTTATACTTTAAAAACATCATCTTTTTATTTATTTTTCTTTTACTTTTTATTCATCAAAGTATCCTTAAAAAGTATCACGTTCTGAAAAAATATTAAGCAGCAGAACTGTTTCCAACTTTGATAATTAATCCTCATATCAGAATGATTTGTAATGGATCATGTGATAATGATCCTAAAAATTCAGCTTTGCATCACAGAAATTATAATTTAAAGTATAATCAATTTAAAAACAATGATTTTAAATTGTAATAATATATCACAATATTACTTTTTTTTTTTTTTTTTTTCTGTGTTTTTGATCAAATAATTACAGGCTCGATGAGCAGAAGAAGCCTCTTTTAAAAACATTAAAAATAGTAATGTTTCCAAACCTTTGGTCTGTACTGTATATGACACAATAATTCTTAAAACTGATTAATCTACTCCTGACAACACCCACAAGATGGAGAAAACGGCAGTCCCTTTTTCTTTATTGAAGGGTGTTCGTCCCTCGCTGAGGGATAGAACAGCAGTCCCCTGTAGTTATAGCAGCAAGGGTGTTAATTTTTTTATTTCTCCATCTCCTTCTCCTCTTTCTTATTCTCCATCTCCTTCTCATCCTCCTCATTCTCCTCTTCATTCTCATTCTCCATCTCCTCCATCTTTTTCTTCATTTCCTCCTTTTCCTTCTCGAGGGACTGATGGCTGGCAGTGTTAATCAGTTGTGTTCTCTTCAGCTGGAGAACCATGTAGAGAGCTGCTAAAGCTTTTGCGCTATAAGATACATCCAGAGTTGTAGGCCTAATGCATCATTGATACGCTGATGATGATCAGCAATCCATTGCTTTAAGGTATGGAGACTGTTGAAGCTGCGGTGGTTGCTGCGCCTATGCGGAATGAATGGCTGGTACGGGGTCTGTGCCACATGTCTTGAGTTGAAGAGGTCTAAGGGCCGAGAGATGGGGTGTGGGGAAAATGATGGCTGCATCTGAATCTGAAAAAGCTGCCTTTGGAGGATGCATTCCCAGGGTTGGAAAGCATCAAGGCATGTCTGAATTCAATGTTCTCTTCAGATCCTGCCTCCTGAGATACCTTCATCTGGAGGTATCAGCATTAATGAAAATGGCAATCTGAAGTTGAGGCTGGTATCATTATTTTATTTTATGTTGAAACCAGATAAGCCAGACACTTCTTCTCCCATTAGTGACACTCACGCAGTGTTTGCATACTTATCACAGATGAAGTAAATAAAATGCAGTAATTGTCAAAAAAATATGAAGATGTTTCAAAAACGTTTTCATGATCAACAGAAACACTTTTATATACTGCTTAATACAGTGCCATATTTTTCAAGAATAAAAGTTCAACAATCATATACTGTTTAAATACTAATACAGTGGGGTATATATGCTTTTATCTGCGTTGTATGATAAACGTGACTCAATACAACAGTGCGACTACATTAAAAAAGGCTTTTACCATTCTAAAAACACAGATTTGTGGCCATTATTGGAACTGCAAATGTTGAATAAACCCCGAACATGATCGTTGTCTTGTGGTGAATCTGACTAATCGTGAAACAGCTGTGTCGTCATCAGCGCTCCTGCAGTCGCTGCTCTCGAAACACTCTCATGATACTTTGATGCCACACATTACAGTCATGTGGCGCTGGCACAGCCTCAGGTCGGACAAAATTTCTAACTGGCATGCACTGCTTTAAGTCAGATTGCGATCGGTTTGCGCAGTGCTGTGTGAAGTCAAACGCACCTAATTTCTTATACTCAGCGAGTCCGCTGCCTAAAGTATTGGATGCAGCCAGTTACTTCTCACTAGTGATTCCCGATGGGTTTTAGAGGATGATTAGTCCTTGCCGCCCCCTGTTGTTCAGAGAATGGTACACCAGGGTTCTATCACCTTCAAAAGTAAAATCCAAGCACTTCCAAGGACATTTAAATTTTCCAGCACTTTACGACTAGGTAAATTACTTTTATACATACCATATTTTCCGGACTATAAGTCACACTCTTTATTCATCGTTTGGCTGGTCCTGCGACTTATAGTCAGGTGCGACTTATTTATCAAAATTAATTTGACATGAAATTGATCAAGAGAAAACATTACTGTCTACAACCGTGAGAACCCTCTCTTCTTGGTTCTAAATGAAAGCGACTTATAGTCCAGTGCGACTTATGTTTTTTTTTTCTCGCCATGACGTATTTTTGGACTGATGCGACTTCTACTTAGATTGCGACTTATAGTCCGAAAAATACTGCACATACTCTTACCTTAGTTAAAGCACACACCCAGATACCACACAGACACACCTTGCTTGTAAATTGTTTGGATTTTTGAAGGCACATTAGCAATTTGCATTGTTCTAAACAAATCATCAAATTGCCAGCAGGCGGCGCATTTGGACTGGTGCAACAGTGTATGAACGTCCTTGCATTTATTTGAATGTCCTTAGATTTTTGTCACAATGACGGTTAATTTTGTGGGGGAATGACACATCATATTCATACATCCTTCAATAGTTAATTTTAGTAGCTTAAAACAAGATGGTTAATCCATTTTGGATTTAATGTACAGAACTGAGCAACAAACATTCCTGATTAATGACTGATGATCCCACTGCATCTCGCAGACTACACCACAAATGAATTGTTATTTTACGTAATTTGCACTGTTTACAATGACAGGATCCAGTCCAGTGAGAGCATGATCTGAACACAACTGTAGCGTTCAACACCATGTGTGATTAAAGGGATAGTTCACCCAAATAGCAAAATTATGTCATTAATAACTTACCCTCATGTTGTTCCAAACCTGTAAGACCTCCGTTTATCTTTGGAACACAGTTTAAGATATTTTAGAATTCGTCCGAGAGCTCTCAATTCAATTCGATTCAATTTTATTTGTATAGCGCTTTTTACAATACAAATCGTTACAAAGCAACTTTACAGAAAATTGTTTCTACAATATTTAGTAGTAGCTTATGGTGGTGACTATCAGTTTGTGCACGTTTGACAGGATTTTTTTGAGAAATTAATACAAGATGTAGTCAGCATGACGATGAACATTATTAATTAATAATATTAATAAGTATTATATGATGCAGTCACACTTGTAGCAATATTTGCCCTTGATTCAAGCTCATAACACTAGCACAGAATCAGTTCAGAATCAATGACCAAAAGAATCAGTTAGTTTCAGACACTCTGTGTTAGAGCTGTAATCAGGCATTAAAAGTTTGGCCCGACAGGACCCGAGCCTGACAAGTACATTTTGATTGATAGTTTTTTAAAAGCCCAAACCCGTGTACAGCCGACATTATTCAAATGTGCAAACGCACACAGCTCTTTTGCCTTTTTCATAAATGAGTAATTTATTCATGTTTTAACATAATTTATTAATAACTAATGTAGACTACACCAGTTGGAATAAAGAAATAAAATAAGTTCTCTGTGACATCTTCACATCTCAGCACTCTAAATAGACATAGGCTCATTTAGCCTATAAATAGACTAACGCACCAATAAAAACTAGTTTTTATTTTTTTAAACAAATTAAATTAAGATAAACTTTAAATTAAGATGGGTATTTGGCAATAACGAAATTAAGATAAAGGCTCCGGATTTGCTTCGCCACTAGCAGCTGACATTTAATAAAAGAATAATGCCAACATTAGTGTATATACTCTGTCCACATTATGCATTTTACCGTAAGACTCAATGAATATTTAGTTTTAATAAAAAAAAAAAAAAAAAAAAAAACTTGATTACTCACAGCGATTAGGCTAAGCCTACATGTTTTTGGAAAATGATTGAATCCACTGTAGATGGCTTCAGCGCGTTCCTGCGTTCACTGATGGTGCGTCATTATTCTCATTATAAACATGATCAAAATTTTTCCACACCTCAGACTTTGCTTTAGTTTCTAGTTGCCGTTACACCTACTCGGCATCCATTTTCGCATCTTTCTCGCACTAATCGAAATGCATCACAAGACCACTCGTTTACCACGCAAACCAGAGCGCAAGCCCGAGGCCGATCCGAGCAAGCGTAAGATGATACAAATGTTCGGGCAAAGATCTTAAGCTCTACTCTGTGTGTCAGATTGCTTCACGCTGAATCACACATGCGCAGTATCATCAGCTCCTCGATTCTCGAATCAGATGAGAGTAGTGTTATCATATCATATCCTTTGTCTCTAAACTGATGATTTATGACCCTGATTTATGGGGTGTCCAGTCAGCGTTGATTGACAGGATGTCATATGTCTACATAGTCAGATTTGGATTGATTTATAGCTATATGGCCTGTCTGTGGCTGCCATGTCACTGGGTCTGGTCACCCTTGATTGACATGGCAGAGGTGTGTGTAAATCAAAAGATCAAACATATGTCAGATTTTACTTGTGTTGCACTTATTACTGGATATATGATGGTTGTGTCTCTAACCAGAGCTGTGTGGGTTTCTGTGAATTTCCTTCCTGACCTGTTACCCACTTCCAGTCAGGAGGTGTTTGGTTTCTTCCTGGGAAAAAAAATGGCTGAGGGAAAGTCAATGTATTGACACCTTGAGAGGATCAATGTTTGTTTTATCAATACAGTATATGTTAATACCTAGACACCTACAGGCTAAATGCGCCCTCTGAAAAGGAGGATGTCTGGGCTCTTTCCAGGGGCCTGTTCTTCGTACGTCGCTTATTACATCCGAGATCGAATGACACATCCAAGATGATATCATCGTGCTAATCATGATCCGGCTAATTGGGTTCTTCGAACACACCTGTTGTGTATGATTAGTATCGCTGGATTGAGTTATCTGAGATAATTGTGTGTTCATGTGTTGGCTTAAAAGGGGATATGTATTGATACTCGAAACCATGATCAGCAGTGCAGAGATTGGCTGGTGGCAAGACGGCAATGTAATGACGTCATATAATTTCAAACGACAACCTACGAAAAACTTGACAAATTTCTGGACTTTTATAAGGAAACAGCCAAGCAAACAAAACATCATAAATGTTATAATAGATGCATGAAACAGATAATAGATACATGATTTTTATTGTATTAGAATTTTTTTTCATGATTCCCAATTATTTAGATTTATAATAGTTGTGCAGTCTTTACATTTTTATGCCAATGTAGAAATTATCTATTCATTTCATTTTATATTTGGACAGATTTGTTACGTGACAGCATTAATGAAAGTTTCTTAAGGGTCAGTATCATGTTATCTGCATCTCCTGCGCTCCATCAAGCCACTCTAATAATAGCAGTCATCACTCAAAATAATGCACGACTCTATCTGTATAGCATGTGTGTAAGACTCTAATACAATTATGAAGTAATAATTTCATGACAAATAAATATTTCAGTGAGTAAAACTGGTTATAGTAGGCTGTTATGGACTACACAGCATTTTTATATTTTTAAATTTATTTATGATTATTATTTAAAATTATTGTCCCTGGATCAGTATGATACTCTTGTAATAAAGTAGCGGTGGTAGCAGACATATTGAGTATCAGTTCTGGTTGAAAAGAAGCGATCTAATCCTGTTTACATGAAATAAGCCTGCTCCCGTGCAGGTTTAAGTTTACAGACCTGTTGCTATGACAGCAGCTCGGGGATGAGCTTCAAAGAACCAAATGATTGAAGATCACGCCAAATCGTCAACATTCAAATCCAGCTAACTGAGTTAGCGACGTACGAAGAACAGGCCCCAGGTGAGAATTTTATTTTTATTTTTAGGAAATGCAACAGGGAAAAAGGAAGTACTGACTTAACATCTTAGAAACATCAATGTTGTATTTTTATGTAGGATTTTGACAAGTCAAAGATAGAGAGAGACAATTATTTAAATCGGCAACAACCAAGCCAATGAAGAGATAATTTAATGTTATCTGAAATTACTACAATCAAAAAGGCATTCGTTAATGTTAAGAAAATACTATCCATAATATGTGATGTGTAAAAGTTGAAATCTCACGTTAATTTTAAAACTAACTTTAAAACACTCATAAATAAATGTGTATATTGATATTTAAAATAGGTGATACTATTTTTCTATATAAAAATAGTTTCCTTTTAATTTCTTAAATGCAGAGTGGTCTTATGTTAGGTTGTTAATATTTCACACCGGCGTTGTTTCCTTTGAGGCTGCTGCGGCTACACGTGACACACCCCTTTTTCGTGACTGCTTTTCGTGTGTACAAAAGCTAACGCCACCGACTAACGCCGCTCTGTGTGTATTTTTTTTTTTTTTTTTTTTATCAACATCTAGACCTATAAAAGTTTTATCTTACGATGTCAGAAGAAAAGACTAAATAAAACTTTGTGTCCGTACTAGGTTGTTTAAGACGACTTGTTAATCGATACCCGACCGTTACAACTGCTGATCGACATGAAACAGCAACGGGTCATCGTTAGGAAGAAGAGTGCTTGTGACTGCTCAGATCCATGCACCGCCCCAAAGATCTACTAATTCTGCACCTATTGGTATGTATTAATCATTTTATATTATTATTTATAATATATTTGTATCACATCCTTGAAGAAAAAAAAAATGGTTGTTCGTTCCACTCTAGATTGTATGGGGAGTTTTGCTAACAGTATACTGCAAGCAATTGCTGATGGTAGTTCTGTTGTAGGTGTTAGGAGACCTGGGGAAGTATCAAGATCATGCCAGGAAGACCAGAACGTGACTGCTCTGCCGGTTCAGGCTGATGGACCAAAGACTGCAAGGCCCTGTGAGACCAGTGTGATACCTATCAACCCTGAGCAAAAAAATTCCAAGACAATCAACTCGTGAGTATAAAGGAATGAAATTAAATGATTATTAGTAGTAGTAGTGGTATTTATTATTAATATTGTATAGATTCAGAAGACCCAGAGTTCTTGGAATGAACATTTTGCTCAAGCATGGGATTGATTTGATATGAACGCCCCATCTAATGTGGATCAATAGAAGAATTTAAATCAACCCACAGACACCGTTGAAAATGTCGCAGATTCAGATGATGATGATGCAGACAAGCTTCCTTCAAACCAAGAGGAATACAATAACCAACAGCAGAACCACGCAAACAAAGACATTTTGAACACTATTGTCAAGAACCAAGAAAGAATTATAAATGGACTGCATTTATATAGCGCTTTCAACAGACCACATGGCCATCCAAAGTGCTTTACAATTTGCTTTACATTCACCCATTCACACACTCATTCACACACCGACTGTGGTGTCAACCATTCAAGGTGCCATCCAGCTCGTCAGGAGCAGCTGGGGTTAGGTGTCTTGCTCAAAGACACATCGACACTTGGTAAGGTGGAGCTGGGGATTGAACCACCAACCTTCCGGTTTGTAGACGACCTACATCAACCACTAAGCCACTGCCACCCCAGCATAAGGACTAAGCATGTTTTAGTCCGACTATTGTCAAGAACCAAGAAAGAATTATAGTGGACCAACAGAAACACTGGATCATCCTTAAAGAAACTGTTGCATTACAAAAACGTCATGATGGCAGACATGCTCAGACAGCCTGTGATCATGAAATGACTGTAACTCTGTTAACTGAACTGCTGGGACTTTTTATATAACTGTATTGGTGAGTCCTATTTTCTTTACCCAGATTTGTTTTCCTAAGTATGTACTGTTTTTTTTTTTTGTCACAAGTGTGCATAGATGTGGTTTTATGATTAGATTTTTTCTTCTATGTTTAGTTGTGTGGGGTGTGTTTTGTTAATATTTTTTTAATAAATTGGAGTTAGAAATTGCTGCAACACGTTGTCGGGAGTCATATGATGGTGAACAAGATCCTCTGTTAAGGTGCAATAGGGATGATAATTTCCAAAATCAACAAAACACTACAGAAAAGCTACTCGGCTCATACAGACTGTTGATGAGATGAAAAAACACAAGTCATCTAAATTGTTAAAATTAATAAACAAGGTATGATCAAGGGCAGAGCCTCCTCCAAAACCAGCTCTTGATTTTGAACAGTTTGTAAATTCTCAACAGTAAGGTGAGGTGCCAGAACCACGACCTTACCCAATTTTTGAACAGTTTGTAAAGTCTCAACAGACAGGTGAGGGAGCAGGTACCCGGCCACACCACACGCTTGACCTAACAGACCCCTGCATGGGTCTCACACAAGCTGAAGAAGAATCACCTGTAAGAGAGGGTGGTGATGTGGCTGGATACACAGTCTAAGGGAAATATCTTCTACAGATCTATCAGACTACACTGTGTTTTTACATGGCACGTTTTCTGAAATTGTGGCGTTTTCCAGATTATTAGGTGGGGATGGTAGTTCAATTAACATCACTTTGAGTGGTCCTAGCTTGACATCTGATGTTAATACACTCTTGTCAGTTAGCAATGATTACAGTGTCGATCTCTTCATCAGTGATCTTGAAAAAATCATTCAGAGCAACTCGGATGTGCAGTTTGAGTGTTTAAATTTAAGTGTCAATAGCAAGAAGTAAACAAGGAGGCGCTAGATGAAAATTAAGGGATCTAGCCCACAATCAAGTGATTGGTAAGAACAGAGTTAATTTTTTAATCCCCTCAAACATTGCTGGGAAAACCAATCTTTGTTTTGCAATCTGCTTCACACACTTTCTTAACCCTAAGAAACCACATACAGAGTTAGAGTCTTTAGCGTCAGCATTGCAGGAGTCTGCAGGATACACTGATCAACATATGATATCACTTCATGATATTGCTCAGTTTGAATGTATGTTGAATATTAAAATGGTGGTTTTCTATAGAACGAATACATGAATGTTGGAGAAATATGCAAACACAGATGTACCACATCCTAAAACGGTGTTTTTGTACCTCCACGACAATCATTATTTTATGATAAAAAAAAAATCTGAAGGGGTTCATTGGCATACCATACGTGTGTGAGTATTGTTATCAAGGGTTTACTGCACGGCAAGATCACAGATGCCGATACACCTGTGACGTTTGCAACACTTCTGAATGCTATCTATTCCCCCAAAAAACAAAACACTGCGGTGACTGTTTGAGGTACTGTAGGTCAGACTATTGTTTTCAGTTGCATAAAAAGCAACCTCCAGGTCAGAAATTTGCACAGTGTGACGTTACCAAATATTGTGGTAAATTTAATAGACGTTACCATGTCAGCGGCATCAACCCCAAGCCACACAATTGTCCTGTAGATTGTTGTGTTCACTGTAGTGAGGGTTTGGTTACCGACGGTGTGCATTAGTGTTTTATTCAGCCAGTTAAGTTGAAGGAGCCAATTTTTGGGGGGGATTTCGAAAATCGTTATGAAAATAACAGCCATTTTGCGATTTTTGTATACACTATCACGTTTGAGGGAGAAGAATTTTTGGCCGAAGGTTCTGATTGTGTGGATCATCTCATCAAGAAATTCAGACAGCCTTGTTATAATAATTACACATGGATTGCACATAATGCATCTGGATTTGATAATTTAATTCTTTTGGAGTACTTCACTAAGATGGGGATACCTCCTAAAATTACAATGCAAGGGTGTCGTCTAATCCATATGTATGACGAGGCATTCAAATTAATTTGACCAACTCTGTGAAGGGTTATTTCCCACATCAGTTCAACAGTGTTGAAAATTATTTGTATGTCGGATCATACCCAGCCAAAGAGTTTTATGGCTATACGACTATGTCAAACAAAGACAGAACAGAGTTCGATGCGTGCTATAGTACTATCTCTGACAAAGAGTTTGATTTTAAAAAAGAACTAGCAATTTATGGAAAAAATTATGTCGTTCTGCTGAGGAATGTATGTATGAAGTACTGTGATGAATTCATTCTGTGTACAGGTCTGGACCCATTTAATTATACCACTCTGGCATCCACCTACATAGCTATCTATAAAACACACGACTTCCCAAAAGACACAATCGCACTGACACACAACAACGCATAAATCAATCCGAACAAAACATACTCAAACTAACCAATAGAATGGCTTGAATATATCAGCAAATCACATTCAGTAGTTGTTCAACACGTGCTAAATCACGGTGAGGTGTCATTCGGCAAGTATTATGTAGAAGGTTTTTATATCGATGGTACAAATAAAAAAGCATTAGAGTTTGCAGGGTGTTTTTTTCACGGTTGTAAACGATGTTATAACCCCAATGATTTTAATCCGTTATTGAAGGTACCTTACGGTCTTCTCAAGAGACAGTTTGATGACAAGATTGAAATTTTACAGAATGCATACAATCTCAATACTGAGATTCAGTGGGAATGTAGCTGGACCCGTGCCAAACGATCTGATGCTGACGTGATTGCATTCATGTCCACCTACAAACATCCTGAGAGATTGAAATCCAGCAAAACTTTGGATGGTGGTAAAACAAATTCATTCAAGTTATATCACAAGGCAGCAGAAGGCGAGGTCATACGGTATGTGGATTTCACAAGTCTCTATCCATTTTGTCAGGCCACAAAGTGTTTCCCGATAGGACACCCACAAATAATTTTCAAAGATTTTGATAATCCTGAAAATTATTATGGATTTTTTAAGGCCACGGTACTACCACCTCGAAAGCTGTTTCACCCAGTACTACCCTACCGCTCAAACAAAAAAGTGGCTTTCCCACTCTGCAGGTTGTGTGCAGAACAGCAGAACCAGACACAAAGATATTGCTTCTTGGACAGAGTCGGGTGAGTTTGTTTTTAAAGGTAGAACCATCCCTGGTTCACACATGCTGGATTTAGTTAAAAGTGTCATGGCTCCGCAAAAGATTCTTGATGAACGGAGACCGGCTGGGTGGAATGAGTTTCTGGAGGCGTTTGCCAGTTTAAATATGCCTTATTCAATGGTCCCAAATCACTATGTTAGACATACGATTAACTCTTTAAAACCAAATCGACACCACCAATAACCAAATCTTCTAAAAAAAAAGTAAAAAACATGAGGTAGACCAAAGTCCTCCTTCAGGACAGTTTAATTATCCAAAAGATGGTGTATTTAAATCCCCCACTCTTGACTGTAGCAAATGGTTAAATTTGAGTTTTTTTCCCCTTTCTTTTCTTTTACAGAGATTGTGTTCTCATTTTTTAATTTACCATGTTATTGATATTTGTGTGCGTTTGTGTGATGTGTAAAATAAACAGTTATAAAAATAAATTTGTATTTATTTAGAATCAGAATCAGAATCAGAAAGAGCTATATTACGTATTTAACGTGTTGTTGATGCGTTAAAATTCTCGTGTATTTGACCCTCTTGGCCTTCCATAAGCTTGCAGACTGCCTGTGTGAGACGCGCATCGAGCCACGTGGAAAATGCATGCATGCTAGAATTAGAACTGATGCCTTCAGATATAAATGTTATTTAAAAAATAAAATAATAATAGATTTTCAAATATTGCACCCATCAAACATAACCTATTTTGCCATTAATACTGTTGACGGTGTCCTTTATCAGTAGGCTTTATATTTATGCTCAACATGAAGTATAGATATTGTTGTCATGAAGACAAGAGCCTGGTCTGTCGGCGGTCTCCCTCTATTGTCACCTACAGCAGTGCGCAGCTGCCACGTAACTGACACGCAGCACAAACGCCACACTCACGCCACGCAACCAGTGTGTCACCGGCCTTATGCCCATTTCACACATACTCCGTCTGCGGTGCGCATGCGTTGAGTATTTTTTTACGCACCCATGTTAATGGATTCCAGTACTGTACTGTGATGAAAGAGTATCGCAAAAAAAACTTTTTGATTTGGTGTTTTTTTTTTCTTTTTTTTTCTTTTTTTTTACATGATTTGATATCAAAATAACGGACAAATGTTGTGTTTTGTGGCTTAAACAGCCACGGATCAGTAGCGGACTGCAAACGTGTTCTGTGTGAAAGCACAATGAGTCCGTGCTGCTTCAGCAACACGTACGTAACGCACTCGGACTGCATACGCACTGCAGACGGATTATATGTGAAACAGGCGTTAGTGCTAATGGATCTTAGTGCTCCATTTGACACTATTGATCACAACATTCTTTTGAGTAGACAACAAAATTAAGTTGTAATTAATGGAATTGCATTGTCATGGATCGGATCTTAGTTATCTGACTTTCATTAATTTGTAGCAGTCAACGACAAAATCTCAAATTTATCACAAATACAGTACGGATATATATATATATCCATGTTTGGGTGCACTTTGGATTCCCTGTAAGCTATAATGGTGATGGCAAGAGAGTGGTGGATAAAACAACAACGGTATGTCGCATCTGCAACATGACAATAGGGTACACCAGCGGGAATAAAAAATAAATAATAAAAAAAAAAAACACCACCGGGAGTACTTGAAACATGTCAACTCATTTACGCCAACATCACCAAAGTCCAAAGTGCACCCAAACACCAGACCTGTTGGTTATTGGAGGATCTTCTATTTCTGGTCTGTTAAATGCATTAGACATTTTGCAACGAGATATCAGCGCGTGCTGAGTGAGCGAGGCCGTTCACATATCGCACCTAAAAACGCGTGGAAAACGCTAGGCGTAACAACGGTATGTCGCATCTGCAACATGACAATAGGGTACACCAGCGGGAATAAAAAATAAATAATAAAAAAAAAAACACAACCGGGAGTACTTGAAACATGTCAACTCATTTACGCCAACATCACCAAAGTCCAAAGTGCACCCAAACACCAGACCTGTTGGTTATTGGAGGATCTTCTATTTCTGGTCTGTTAAATGCATTAGACATTTTGCAACGAGATATCAGCGCGTGCTGAGTGAGCGAGGCCGTTCACATATCGCACCTAAAAATGCATGGAAAACGCTAGGCGCTTCTTTCTCCTCCTTTCCAAAGCGTTCAGGCAGTTGCCCTGAGGCGTCTGCCTTTGCTAAGCAACAATGACGTGCTCTCTCCATGAAGACGCGGAAATTTCAGCAAAGGATAAATGGATTTGCAGCTCTAAAAATCACTTGCAGTAGGCTAGCTCTGCTACTAAACTTATTTCAAAATTGCAATCCATATACAACTATGATCAGCTGTTCCTTCATCTTGGCTGAGCTTTCAACGTTGTTACGGGAAAGGATGAAGCTGATTGGTTAGTTCTTCACGCTACTCTTCACGCACGGCAAGGTTAGCTTTCACTGTTATGCTGATGATACGCAGCTCTATATTTCCTCGCAGCCTGGTGAAACACAAAATTGGAAAAACTAATGGAATGCATAGTCGATATAAAAAATTGGATGACGAGTAATTTCTTACTGCTAAATTCAGAAAAAAACAGAGGTGTTAATCATAGGGCCTAAAAACTCTGCTTGTAATAACCTAGAACACTGTCTAAGACTTGATGGTTGCTCTGTCAATTCTTCGTCATCAGTTAGGAACCTAGGTGTGCTACTTGATCGCAATCTTTCCTTAGAAAGCCACGATTTTTCCATCTCAAAAATATATCTAAATTACGGCCTATGCTCTCTATGTCAAATGCAGAAATGTTAATCCATGCATTTATGACTTCAAGGTTAGACTATTGTAATGCTTTATTGGGTGGTTGTTCTGCACACTTGGTAAACAAACTACAGCTAGTCCAAAATGCAGCAGCAAGAGTTCTTACTAGAACCAGGAAGTATGACCATATTAGCCCGGTCCTGTCCACACTGCACTGGCTCCCTATCAAACATTGTATAGATTTTAAAATATTGCTTATTAGTTATAAGGCCCTGAAAGGTTTAGCACCTCAGTATTTGAATGAGCTCCTTTTACATTATACTCCTCTACGTCCGCTACGTTCTCAAAACTCAGGCAATTTGATAATACCTAGAATATCAAAATCAACTGCGGGCGGCAGATCCTTTTCCTATTTGGCGCCTAAACTCTGGAATAACCTACCTAACATTGTTAGGGAGGCAGACACACTCTTGCAGTTTAAATCTAGATTAAAGACCCATCTCTTTAACCTGGCATACACATAACATACTAATATGCTTTTAATATCCAAATCCGTTAAAGGATTTTTAGGCTGCATTAATTAGGTAAACCGGAACCGGAAACACTTCACATAACACCGTACTTTCTACATCATTAGAAGAATGGCATCTACGCTAATATTTGTCTGTTTCTTTCTTGTTCCGAGGTCACCGTAGCCACCAGATCCAGTCTGTATCCAGATCAGAGGGTCACTGCAGTCACCGGATCCAGTATGTATCCAGACCAGATGGTGGATCAGCACCTAGAAAGGACCTCTACTGCCCTGATAGACAGCGGAGACCAGGACAACTAGAGCCCCAGATACAGATCCCCTGTAAAGACCTTGTCTCAGAGGACCACCAGGACAAGACCACAGGAAACAGATGATTCTTCTGCACAATCTGACTTTGCTGCAGCCTGGAATTGAATACTGGTTTCGTCTGGTCAGAGGAGAACTGGCCCCCCAACTGAGCCTGGTTTCTCCCAAGGTTTTTTTCTCCATTCTGTCACCGATGGAGTTTCGGTTCCTTGCCGCTGTCGCCTCTGGCTTGCTTAGTTGGGGTCACTTCATCTACAGTGATATCGTTTACTTGATTGCAAATAAAAACAGACACTATTTAAATGAACAGAGATGACATAACTGAATTCAATGATGAACTACCTTTAACTATCATTTTGCATTATTGAGACACTGTTTTCCAAATGAATGTTGTTCAGTGCTTTGACGCAATGTATTTTGTTTAAAGCACTATATAAATAAAGGTGATTGATTGATTGATTCTTGTCACATGACCCGCAGTGCGCTTGCGGCATCATGAAAAGTTGAGATGTTTTTAATTTTTGCTGTATCTAAAACGTACCGAACCTTACCGAACCGAACCGTGACATCAGTGTATAGTATCGAACCGAACCGTGAATTTTGTGAACCAATACACCCCTGATATATATATATACTGGATGAATAGTAATTTTCTATTGCTAAATTCTGAAAAACAGATGTTTTAATTATTGGACCAAAAACCTTACATGTAATTAACTAAAACACTGTCTAGCCCTTAATGGCTGCTCTGTTAATTCTTTGTCATCATTTATGAATCTAGAAAAGCTATTTGATGCAAGTCTCTAGCATCTGTAAAACCAATTTTACCATCTTAAAAATATATAAATTACAATATATGCTCTCAATGTCAAATGCAGAAACTTGAATTCATATGCATTAATTAACATTCCTGCATTAGATTATTTTAATGCTTTATTGGTTGGTTGCTCTGCTTGCTTAATAAACAAACTCCAGCTGGTCCAAAATGCAGCAGCTATATTTCTTACTAGAACTAGGAATTATGACCATATTAGCCTATTTCGGTCAACTCTGCACTGGCTCCTTATTGAACACAAAAACATTTTAAAATCTTGCTAATTACTTATAAAGCCCTGAATGCTGTAGCTCCTCAATACTTGAGTGAGCTCATATAACATTACAGCTTTTAACATCTGCTGCCATCTCAAAACTGTGGCCATTTGATAAAACCTAGAATATCAAAATCAACTGGGGGTGGCAGATCCTTTTCCTATATGTAGTGCCTAAACTCTGGAACAATATACATAGAATTGATCGGGAGGCAGATACACTCTGTCAATTTAAATATAGATTAAAGACCCATCTGTTTAATTTTGCATACACATAACACACTATCACATTTCTATCATTCAAATCCATTAAAGGATTGTGTAAAAGTCTGGCACATCACACCAAACAGTCCACGAAAAAGGAGGATGCAGGCATAAGCATGACAGGTGTGAGTGTGGTCACTTTGTCTTGATGTGCAAAGCTGCCGAGTGGCACACAGTTAGCGTGATCATTTATTGTAACACTAACTAATCTTTGTTGGGAAAAGACATTAACATAGTTCAGGATAAAAAAAGTAGTTGGTAATAATTATAAATAATTCACAGCATTAAGAACTGGCTATATTTGTTTCATGATGTTGTTCTTTCCACGATTCTGAAAAAGTCCACATGTGGAGTACTTTTCCTCCTGGAGATGGAAAGTGCTCAGTCAGTTGCCCTCACAACACTCTTCTCCCAACAATAGAAGAGGCCTGCAGACATACTGAGGAATTTGAATGTCAGGCATAAATACAACATTTACACAATTCTTTCCTAGGATGCATAACTCAGGAAAATATATTGAGTGATGTGGATGACGTTTTCTGTACAGTCAGTAATAATATGCTTAATGTATAATTTCCAGTGGTGTTCTCTCCATTAGAGGGACTGTGTAGCAGATTGTGCTGTGCTGAATAACTGCATTACATTATTATAAGTTCTTCCTCAACTGTATTTTATTTATTTATTTAATTTCTTTGAATGGCCATATTAATTTAGAATCAAATAGCTTAGAATTTTAGTCTGTATTTGTAATGGCACCTAAAAGTATGGCCGGCCATCAGTTGCTCTCAGTTTTGCTTGTGTTATTATTGTTTTAAACAAAGCAGACTCTCTATTTGTGTACGAACACCAAGCACTTCTTGATATAAGGTCGTTCATGGAAAATGCAGTGAAATTTAATTTGAGTGGACAAAAATATTCACCCCCTCCTCTGCGCTTGCAAGGGCTACCTGCGTACCTTTGGCGAACTTCGGGTCCTCATAGGAGGAGGAAGAGATCCAGACGCTGGGGAAAATGTGGTAGCCTGCTTGTGGGGAGTCGGCTGCCCAATACTTCGAGTGTGTGTTCACGGTGTGTGTTCACTGCTGTGTGTGTGCACTTTGGATGGATTAAATGCAGAGTACGAATTCAGAGTATGGGTCACCATACTTCGCTGTAAAAAACAAAAAACAAAGTTAAGTGATGACTGTCAGTGTGGATTGCTGTCACTTTGCATCTCAACATTCTCTGCCTCCTGGGCATACCTGGCTGGTACCTGTGGTAGGCTCAGTTGACGAGCCCCAGGTTCTCCATTATAGGCCACCCCGCCCAGTGGTGGACAGTAATGGAGTAGCTTTACTTCGTTACTGTACTTAAGTACATTTTTCAATTATCTGTACTTTACTGGAGTAGTTTTAATTTGAGTAACTTCGAGTACATTTACTTCACTACATTCCAAAGCATAAGATCTTATTTTTAACTTCACTACATTTCATAAAACATATCATTACTCCCTATAATATATCACAAGCTCCGACACGCAGAAGCGTTGTCTGATTCATCCTGAACGAATTCAGTCTTTTCAAAATAAACTTTTAAATTGGATCACAAATTAACCAAACAATTCGTTTACGAATTAGGATTATCCGATTGCAGCTGTTCACTCACTGATTCAAATGAACCGTTTAGTAGTGCGAGTCTACAGAAGACATGGTGCGTTCAAGTCACCTCGTATAGATCGTATTTATGAGTTGAATGCACATGAACGCCACCACAATATCGTAAATACCAGTGGGGAGCTCGGGATTTTCTTTAAGCCCCGATCTCTAAGAGTTGGGGGCGTGTCAGTGATTAACATGGCGGGATATACAATACTTAAAGGTATTTAGCTGTGATATTGTCAGGCTTTTTTATTTAAAGCGCAGTAAGTTAATCGACGACAAATAATATGATGGCATTTGTAATGACGCGGAGGCGGCGTTAGAATCCATGTGCAGTTTAATAACATCCACAGCAGACAAATCCAAACAGTAGGCAGAGAATCGTAATCGTAGAAGGCAGAGAATCATACACAGATAGGCAGTCCAATCCAAACAACAAGACAGTGGGCAAATCCAAAAGCAGAAACGAGGAAACCAGGCAAAGATCATACACAATAAGGCAAACAATGGCAATGGGAAAAACGCTCGGTAAGGCAGACAGGCTGGCAATACTTCCCAACGTGAATGTTGTTGCGGCCATGCTTAAATGTCTATCAAACAGGAAGTACAAGAGAAGCAGAGGGAGTGGAACACAGTCAGTACTCGGGCGAGGGCTCCCTCTGCTGGCGTGCCTCCTGGCGCTCTCCGAGGACGTCCCCGTGGTCGCGGTGCTGGACGACCGGGTCTGGCTCGATGAAATTCCTGAATTAATGAAGGATCCAGTATGTCGTGGGCAGCCACCCATGATCTCTCCTCTGGACCGTAGCCCTCCCAGTCCACCAAGTATTGAAGCTGACCCCCTCTTCGTCTGGAGTCCAACAACTCCTTTACCGCATAAGCCGGGGTTCCATCAATGTCCAGCGGTGGAGGTGGCTCCTGGTTCTCGACATTGGGGTCAGTATTCGGGTGGAATGGTTTCAGGAGGGAGACATGGAAGGAGGGAGAGAACGGGCAGCTCCAGTTCATAAGTGACCGCATTAATCTGTCGTAAGATTTTAAATGGGCCTACGTTCCGTGGGCTGAGTTTCTTGCTGGGCAGCCGCAACTTGAAGTCCCGAGTGGATAGCCAGACCCTTTGTCCAGGTTGGTAGGGGGGATGTGGACGACGTCGTCGATTAGCTTGGGCTTCCTGACTCCTGATGGCTCTTTGTAGACGTACATGAGCACTGTCCCATACCCTCTCGCTACGACGAATCCAGTCGTCGACAGCAGGTACTAGTGACGGTTCTCCAGACCATGGGAACATGGGGGGTTGGTATCCTAGCACACACTGGAACGGTGTAAGGCCTGTGGATGAATGCCTTAATGAATTTTGTGCGTACTCTGCCCATGGAAGGAACTGTGACCACCGATGCTGCTCACGTCCACAGTATGATCTGAGGTATCTGCCAGTTTCCTGATTCAGTCTCTCCACTTGTCCATTCGATTGAGGGTGGTAACCTGAAGTTAAACTGACATTAATGTCCAATTGTTTACAAAATGCTCTCCATACCTGAGACGTAAATTGTGGTCCTCAATCAGAGACAATATCTTCGGGGATACCGTACATCCTGAAGACGTTGTGGAACATCGCTTGAGCTGTTTCCATAGCTGTGGGAAGACCTTTCAGAGGTATGAGTCGGCATGCCTTAGAGAAGCGGTCAATGATTACAAGGATTGTGGTGAAATTATCAGATGGGGCTAGATCGGTGACAAAGTCAATGGATAGGTGTGACCAAGGTCTCTGTGGTATGGGTAATGGTTGTAGCAGACCTGATGGGAGCTCTTTGGGGGTTTTTGACTGCGCACACACAAGACATGACTTGACGTAATTGGCTACATCTTTGATCATAGCAGGCCACCAGAAGGAATTCTGCGTGAGGTGTAGTGTGTGAGAGATACCCGGATGTCCTGAACACAGAGAAGTATCATAGACAGTAGCTCCTTGTTTCCGACATCATAATTTCGCTCCGCATCTGTGAGTTTCCTGGAGAAATAAGCACAGGGGAAAAGCTTAGCTGGTTGTCCGTGGCGTTGGCACAATCGGAGGCATCCACTTCCAATATAAACGGCAAGTTGGGGTCTGGGTGTTTCAGGATGGGTGCAGTGGAAAAGCTGTTCTTGAGGTTAGAGAATGATTGCGTAACTTGATCAGTCCATTTCAACTTGGAATGCTTCCCCTTTAATAATGATGTCAAAGGTGCGGCGGTGATGCTTTAGTTCCTTATGAAGTGCCGATAGAAAAGTGCAAATCCTAGAAAGCGTTGAAGCTCCTTCACGGTGGTTGGTTGTGGCCATTCCGTGACTGCTTTGATCTTGGATTGGTCCACTTCCACACCTTGATGGTTGACGTTGTACCCTAGAAAGGATGTTCGTGTTACATGGAATTCACATTTCTCTGCCTTGACATACAGTTGATTCTCTAACAGCCTGGTAAGTATTGTCCTGACATGACCCTTGTGTTCTTCTTCTGACTTGGAATAGATCAAGATATCGTCAATTTAAACTATCACAAATTTGTTCAAGAAGTCCTTGAAAATCTCATTCATAAACGACTGGAATACCGCAGGTGCATTGGCCAGTCCGTACGGCATAACCTGGTACTCATAATGCCCCCTAGTGGTCAGAAATGCAGTTTTCCATTCATCACCTTCCCTGATCCTGATGAGGTTATATGCACTTCTCAAATCTAATTTAGTGTAGATCTTGGCTTCTCTAAGTTGTTCAAGTGCAGCAGGAACTAGTGGCAGTGGATAACGGAATTTGACAGTAACATTGTTCAAACCTCTATAATCAATGCAGGGGCTTAGTCCTCCATCCTTTTTCTCCACAAAGAAGAATCCTGCTGCAGCTGGTGAAGTGGATGGACGGATAAATCCAGAGCTGAGAGCTTCCTCAATATATGCATCCATAGCTTGACTTTCTGGAAGTGACAGTGGATAGATCTTACTTTTGGGTGGCATGGCGTTGGGTAATAGATCTATGGCGCAGTCCCAATGACAATGAGGTGGTAGTTGAGTGGCCTTGGTTTTGCTGAGACTTCCTGAAGATCCTGATAATGGGATGGAATGGTGACAGGCCTGCACTCTGGACTTTCGACGCTGGTAGTGAGACAAGGCTTAGAAAGGACATTATTCAAACATGTGAAAAAACAGAATTGTAACCAACGTTTGATCTCACCTCTCTGCCAGGAGATGGTTGGGTCATGAACAGATAACCAGGGGTATCCAAGGATGATTTCATGGCATGGTGAGTCGATGACATAGAATGTAATCATCTCCTGGTGAAATAGGCCTATCTGCATCTTCACAGGTTGTGTTTGGTGAGTGATACCGCTTCCAATGGGTTTGTTGTTCATGGCTTTTACCTCAATAGGTGGGTCACATGGTAGGACGGGGATGTGGTATGTATTAGCAAGATCCCGATGAATGAGGTTTAATGCCGAGCCAAAGTCAATCAGCGCTGTGAATTCAAACGATTTGTTCTCAGTAGTTATTTTGACCATGGTAGTGAGATTTTTAACGTTGTGCTTTGAAACACTCACCCGGCTGTTATCATTGTAGTCCCTCCGGGCTTTGAGTGGACACATTGTGTTGCGATGGGCTGCACTACTGCAGTAAAAACATAATCTCTGAGTGACTCTTCTTGATCTCTCTTCGGATGACAGCCTGGTAATTCCTAGTTGCATAGGCTCAGAGTTGGCATGATCACTGACATGATATGTTTCAGACATCTGTGTAGTTAGAGGGGTAGGCATGATGTTTGTAAACTTGGGTTGAGGGCAATGGGTATGGATGAGGTTATCGATCCTGATAGCCAACGTGATATAATCAGAAAAGGAATAATCCTCACCTTTACAAGCGAGCTCTGCCTGTAATTCCAGGCTTAAACTGCGACAAAACATGGCCTTAAGTGCAACGTCGTTCCATCCACTCTGAGCAGCAATTGTTCTGAATTCGATAGCATGGTCGTCGGCCGATTTGCGGGCTTGAGTGAGTTGCATTAGCCGAGTGGAAACATCCTTGCTCCCTGCTGGGTATTCAAACACATCTCTGAGTTGTTTTATGAAATATGGAAAAGATGTTTGTAACATACGGTCGCTTTCCCAAACTGCTGCGGCCCACCCGATCACTTTGCCCATTAGCTCTGCTGGCGTGGCGTTACAGCATTATAATATAACAATGCAACTTGTAACAATAAAGTTGGCAGTTGCTTCATAAATTAATTAAAAACGTTAAAAAACGAAGTATACCTACTGCACATTTCTTTGTTCTTCATTTTCTACAACAAGAGTTTAAGAACGTTGCTGTATTTTTGTTTTATTAATTAAGATACAGTACTCACAACGCATAAACATTGCGTACAAACTTCCCAGGAGGACTTGAATGCACCATAAGAACCGGAAGATCTTGCGAGCGTACGTGCGTCTGATGATGCTAAGAGTGAGTTATTAATGTCTAAATTTAGGATTAATTACTGAAAATCATATTTAGGTCAAAATTGTCAGTTGTTTGGGAACTAAATCCGCTGTAAAGCGTGATCTATTTAAGCCCACTGAAATGCTCGAGTGCAGACTATGCAGACACATCAATCAGCATTTTAGGTAAAAACAAAAAACAAAAAAAACAATTAACCATTAAACTAACACAGATTAAATAAAATAACTCATGCATGTTCAAATTCCCCAGTGCCATTTCATTAAAATGCTACCATGTCTTATGTGACGTCTGTTTTTATATTGTTTATCAACAGTAACGTTATATTGTTTGGATTAACTAGACGAGTAGACAGACATGAATGTTTATTCATAACCGTACTTGAAAAAAGTAAATATTGTTAGCTGATGCTAACTGTCTAGCTAACAAGCTTGCTGATGCTAACTTGGGGTAATTTTTATAAATAATGTCCAAATATTTGTATTCAACCACCTATATATATATATATATATATATATATATAGATTACATCTGGGGAGAAAAGAAAGGATGTGATGTTCATAACAAGGTACAGTAACTACAGTAAGTATCAAAATGGGAAGAGATGCACCCCGTTTGGCCAGGGGTGTTTTTACACCACAGACAAGGTTTATATAATATATAAGGTTAAAATAATATATAATTATATTTTCCTTAAAATGTTCTTCCTAACTTCAGGCCTTATTATCATGTCATATATAACTGTAATGTTCTGTAAAACAACAAACTTTAAAATACTTTTTTCTTACTGGTGAAAATTAGATGGTCAACTCTGCTTTCTCTCAGGTACATCACAGTGTAAGCTTCACAGTGAAAATTACTCTCGTCAACGTAGTCCATATTTACAACAAAAATAAATCTTGACTCCATATAGTGGTTATTTTGGAAAAAAAATCCCAGGTATTTTGAGCAGTAGGATTATAAAAAAAATATATATATTTATATTAAATTAAATTAAGTAGCCTATATAAAATTGCAAACATCTATTTTTCAGTACTTTTTTACTTAAGTACATACAAAATTGAGTACTTTTGTACTTTCACTTTTGTAGAATTGAAAAAGGAGTACTTCTACTTTTACTGGAGTAATATTTTATTATACGTATCTGTACTTTTATTTGATTTGTGTACTTGGTGGACACCTGGCTTGCCAGATCCCTGACACTACTAAAAACTGCTAGATCCAATTAATTTTCATCTCTTTTAGAAGAAAACAAACATGACCCCAGGTATGTATTCAATACAGTGGCTAAATTAAAGAAAAATAAAGCTTCAAAAAGTGTTGACATTTCCCAACATCACAGCAGTAACGACTTTATGAACTACTTTACTTCTAAAATCAATACTATTAGAGATAATATTGTAACCATCAGCCGTCAGCTACAGTATCGCATCAGACACTGCACTATAGACCCCCTGAGGAACAGTTCCACTCATTCTCTACCATTGAGAACTGATGAACTGATGATACTGCGCATGCGCGATTCAGCGTGAAGCCAACTGACTCACAGCATGTCTGAACCGAAGGGATTCTTTTGGTGATTGATTCTGATTCTGTACTAGTATTGTTATGAGCACGGGTATTTTGAGGGCTTGGATGAAGGGCAATCTGGCGAAACGTAAGTTCATTTAATAACAAATACATCGCAATTGATTATGTTTAGTAAGTGGATCATGGTTTCTGCGCTGATGACACCTAATTTATTTACTTTATATCTTCAAGACTTAAATCCTCATATGCACATTATTGCTGTTACTGTATTTAGGTGTTGTTGCAAAACTCAAATGTAAACTTTTCATGATTATGAGGTTTTAACTGACTAAAGTTATGATTACTGACTTTATATATTTTAATGTTTGATAGACATGACGCCATTACATCATCGCCAATGACGTCATTACGTAGAGCGTGGAAGAACCGATGAACCGTTTTTTTCAACCGGTTTATTGAATCGAACCGTCCGAAAGATCCGGTTCGCGGAAAAGAATCGAACTTCCCATCACTATTATAGATCAATCTCGAATCTCCCTTTTCTGTCCAAGATACTAGAAAAGGTGGTATCCTCACAATTATATTCTTTCTTAGAGAAAAATAGTATATGTGAGGATTTCCAGTCAGTATTTAGACCGTATCATAGTACTGAGACTGCTCTCCTTAGAGTTACAAATGATCTGCTCTTATCATCTGATTGTGGTTGTATCTCTCTATTAGTTTTATTGGATCTTAGTGCTGCGTTTGACACAATTGACCACAACATTCTTTTGCATAGACTTGAACACTTTGTTGGCATTAATGGAAGTGCATTAGCATGGTTTAAATCGTACTTATATGACCGCCATCAGTTCGAAAGAAGATGTATCATAAAGATCAGAAGTGCAGTATGGAGTACCTCAAGGCTCAGTACTAGGGCCGCTACTCTTCACGCTTTATATGTTACCCTTGGGAGATATCATCAGCAAACATGGTGTTAGCTTTCACTGTTATTCTGATGATACTCGGCTCTATATTTCTTTTTGGCCCGGTGAAACACTCCAATTTGAAAAACTATTGGAAGGGATAGTCGTTATTAAAAACTGTATGATGAGTAATTTCTTACTGCTAAATTCTGAAAAAAAAACAAAGGTGTTAATTATAGTACATAAAAACTCTGCATTTATTAACCTAGAACACTGTCTAAGACTTGATGGCTGCTCTGTCAATTCTTCATCATCAGTTAGGAACCTAGGTGTGCTATTTGATCGCAATCTTTCCTTAGAAAGCCACGTTTCTAGCATTTGTAAAACTGCATTTTTCCATCTCAAAAATATATCTAAATTACGGCCTATTCTCTCAATGTCAGATGCAGGAATGTTAATCCATGCATTTATGACCTCAAGGTTAGATTATTGTAATGCTTTATTGGGTGGTTGTTCTCCACGCTTAGTAAACAAACTACAGCTAGTCCAAAATGCATCAGCAAAAGTTCTTACTAGAACCAGGAATTATGACCATATTAGCCCAGTCCTGTCAACACTGCACTGGCTCCCTATCAAACATTGTATAGATTTTAAAATATTGCTTATTACTTATAAAGCCCTGAATGGTTTAGCACCTCAGTATTTGAATGAGCTCCTTTTACATTATATTCCTCTACATCCGCTATGTTGATAATACCTAGAATATCAAAATCAACTGCGGGCGGCAGATCCTTTTCCTAAACTCTGGAATACCTACCTAACATTGTTCGGGAGGCAGACACACTTTTGCAGTTTAAATCTAGATTAAAGACCCATTTCTTTAACCTGGCTTACACACAACATACTAATATGCTTTCAATATCCAAATCCGTTAAAGGATTTTTAGGCTGCATTAATTAGGTAAACCGGAACCGGGAACACTTCCCATAACACCCGATGTACTTGCTACATCTTTAGAAGAATGGCATCTATGCTAATATTAGTCTGTTTCTCTCTTATTCCGAGGTCACCGTAGCCACCAGATCCATTCTGTTTCCAGATCAGAGGGTCACTCCGGTCACCCGGATCCAGTACGTATCCAGACCAGATGGTGGATCAGCACCTAGAAAGGACCTCTACATCTCTGAAGGACAGCGGAGACCAGGACAACTAGAGCCCCAGATACAGATCCCTTTTAAAGACCTTGTCTCAGACGACCACACCAGGACAAGACCACAAGAAACAGATGATTCTTCTGCACAATCTAACTTTGCTGCAGCCTGGAATTTAACTGCTGGTTTCATTCATGGTTTTCATTTATCAGGTCTTTCGGGATGCTGGGTATGAAAGTCTGTGAGCAGGTTGGGGTCGAGGATATCCTGATGAGGTACCCAACATCTTTCCTCTGGTCCATAATCCTCCCAGTCTACCAAAAATGTCGGGAGTCCAGAATCTCTTGTACAGTTTACATGAGTTCAGCGTCAATGGGTGGCAACGGGGGTGTCGTCAGGGACCGGGTCTGTGGAAGGAACAGAAACAGGAGCGTGACAGGGCTTTAACAGGGAAATGTGAAAGGTGTGGTGTATCCGATATTGAGCAGGTAGCGTAGACGATAAGTGACAAGGTTAATTTCTACTGGGAAAGGTCGTATATACTTAGGCCTGAGTTTTCTGCAAGGTTGTCTTAATCAGATGTCTCGAGGTGAGAGCCACACCATTTGTCCAATTTGGTATTTGGGGTTCGGCTCGGTGAGTATCGACATAGCGCTGGTGGCGATTCATGGCCTGTTGGAGATGATGGTGGGCCTGGTCCCATACCCTCTCACTGTTGTTGAGCTTGTTCGTGGAGCATTTCATCTAAATCCCGTTGAATGGAATTTAACAAATAATTTGGTGGCAAGATGGGCTCCGTTTCCTCAGAGGTTTCCTCAAGGGTTTGGAGACGAGACAGAGTATCAGCTATGGTGTTCTTTGATCTGGGACAGTAAGCTATCTGAAAATGAAATCTGGTGAATAATAAAGCCCACCTAGCTTGACGAGGGTTGAGTCTCTTGGCTTCCTTCAGATATTGCAGGTTCTTATGATTCGTCAGCACAAGAAGCGGTAGTTTGGCCCCCTCAAGCCAGTGTCTCCACTCTTCCAATGCCAGTTTCACTGCTGGGAGTTCTCTGTTGCCTATATCATAATTTCTCTCTGGTGGAGACAACGGCACAGGGCATAGGTTTAGCTGCTTTCTCAGAATATTGGATACTATGAACTACCTCTCAGGGTCTGGGTGTTGAAGCATGGGGGCTTGGGTAAAAGCGGTTTTCAGAGCTTGGAATGCTTGTTCAGCTTTGCGGTTCCATTGGAGGATCTTGGGTTTTCCCTTTACGAGAGAGGTAAGGGGTGCGGTAATCATACTGTACTGATGAATAAATCTGCAGTAGAACTTAGCGAACCCCAGGAACTTTTGGAGCTCCTTGATGGTCTTGGGTGTTGGCCATGATGTAATGGCTTGTGTCTTTCGATCATCCATCTTCACTCCTTCCTTGTTGATAGTGTACCCTAGGAACTCAATGGATTGCTGGTGAAAGACACACTTCACAGCTTTGACAAAGAGGGCAAATTCTCTGAGACGTTGGAGTACCTTGGCAACATGATACTGGTGATCCTTTTCATTGGGTGAGTAAATAAGGACGTCATCTATATAGATGAGAGCAAAACGGTTCATGTACTCACGGAGGACTTCATCCATGAAGCTTTGGAAGATGGAGGGGGCGTTTACTAGACCGGACGACATCACCAAGTATTCGTAGTGTCCAGCAGGGGTGATGAAAGCCATTTTCCACTCATCTCCCTCTATAATCCTGACCAGGTTGTATGCGCATCCCAGAGCTGTATCGAGAGAAGATGGGATTAGTGGAAGAGGATAGCTGAACTTTTCAGTTATTTTATTTTGGGGTCTGAAGTCGATGCATGGTCTCAACCCTCCATCCTTCTTCAGAACAAAGAAGAAACTAGCCACTGCTGGAGAGGTGGATGGCCAGATGTACCCTTGCCCTAGGGCTTCTTCCACGTTCTCTTTCATGGCTTCATGTTCAGGGATGGATAGAGAGTAAATTCGTCCCTTAGAAATGGTCTCTCCAGGGACCAGATCTATCGTGCAATCCCAAGGGCGGTGAGGTGGAAGCTTAGAGGCTGCTAGGGGGTTGAAAACATGTTCAAAGGAGGCATAACAAGGTGGGACATTGACAGACTGGTTTTCCTTGGGACTCAATTGACATGGAATTCAGTGATCGAGAGACAGGCTGGTTATCAACAGAGGGCATTGAATGTCTTACTTGGGTGATTTGACAGTTACAACCCCACTTAAGTATTTTCCCTGTGGTCCAATCTATAAAGGGCTGGTGCTGGATCAGCCAAGGGCAGCCTAGTATCAGTTCTGCACAGCTATTGGTAAGTATGAATGGTGTGAATTTTTCTTGGTGTTCAGGTTCAACACAGAGAGTAATTGATGCAATTTGAGATTTCACGTAACTCTTATTTATCATTTCTCTGGTGACTGTGTAGATGGAGTAGGGCTTTGAAGTTCTAGTCCTTTGGAGACGATGGGTTTTAACGAACTTCCCTGAAATGAAATTTCCAGCAGATCCGGCGTCAACAATGGCGGTAGCCTCGACATAGGGACCTCTAAACTTCACAGAGATGGTTAGTGGGTTAGAAACAGAGGGTTGAGGAAGGACTGAACACACCACTAACCGTGGAGGACAAGATCTCCTCTGGAGATAATCCTTGGGAATCTACTTGCATCTTTTCTGGTGGTGGTTCAGGAGCTTTCTCATGTATGCTTCAGCGAGGAACATTATCCACTGGGTGTGTTTCTCGATAGCAGGACTGTGACCTCAGGTGAACACGGAGAGCATGCTGCATGAATTTTTCCAATCCCAGATTATCATCATATATGGTGATTTGGAGTCAGAGTGCAGGATTTAGTCCTTGTCGATACACTGTCAGTAGGGCCTTTTCATTCCATCCACTTGCTGCGGCCAAAGTGCGAAATTCAAGGGAATACTCTGAAATGGTCCTTTTGCCCTATCGCAGATTTAAAAGCTGATCACTGACCGAAGTATCCCCCACCGGACGTCCAAACACTTCCTTGAAATGGTCGATGAAATTCTGTAAGGATGAGGTGATTGTGGATTCTTGGAACCATAGCGCTTTGGCCCATCTCAGTGCTGGTCTGGACAATTGCTGTATGATAAACAAGATTTTTAATCTCTCCATAGGAAACTAGTGTGCGTGTTGCTCAAGTGCCAAGTGAACATTGTAGTAAAAACCCATTGCAATCTTCTTCTCTACTGGAGAAGGGCGCTGGTCGGGATATTGAGCTTGCCATATACACCAACGTGAGAGTGGAACTAGTGGAAGCCCTGTCCTTCGGCTGCGCTAAATTTATCCTTGTTGTCTTTTCGGTCAAGCCTTCTATCAGGATAGATTCGGGACACAGAGGTAGGTGAATTCAGAACAGTGTATTTATTTAAAAGGTACAAGTTCTCTGTGAATCCTTAGTCCTCAGGTGCATGGTGAAAGCTCCATTCTTCAAGTGCGGGCTGTATGGTAATCAAATGGAACGGGATAGCGAACAGGTGAGTTTGCTCGGTACAGAGGTGTCAAAGCCACAGTCACAGATTGCTCACTAATATTCTGATCCTTCTTAGATGCCGAAGACAGTACCAGCTCAGGATAATCACAGGAGACTAGAGTGACCATCGAATCACTGGATGCTAAATGGTGATCCGCGGTCCGGAGGGCAGCAGAACAAGGACACAGGTTAGTGTAACACAAAGGTGAGTATACGTTACGTCTGGCTTGCAGGAGCTCAAGAGACAAGTACGAGGAGACTGTTCCTGTTGGAGGCTTGACGGGGAACTGAGGTGCGGGTGAGTGCTTTTAAGGTGTCAGTGATTGGCTCTGTGATGCGGGGCAGGTGTGGCTGGTTAATAATCAGGGGACTGTGAGCATTGTTGAATGGTGGAGACCGGGCTTCCCAGATCCCTGACAATAACAAAGACTTTATAAATGACTTTTCAGATTTTTTTTGGCTGGAATCATGCATAAATATGATTGAATTTGATATGTTGGGGACGTTAGCATTCATGTTTATTGCCATAAAAAGCTATTGGATAAAGTGTTTTAAGATCTTAATGAGTCATTTAATTTAACACAGTGTGTGGATAGCCCCACACTCCAGCATGGACATGTGTTAGATTTGGTTTTATCATGTGGTCTACTGGTCTGTAATATTGAAGTATGTGTTGCCTCTTTTTCTGTACACAAGCCTGTTTTATTTGAAATTTGTCTTTCTCGTATCCCTAAACCGAATGGCCCAGCACTTAATTGTCGGGCAATTAGCCCTGTAACTGCTGAGCTGTTTTCAGATGCCTTCAATAGCATCAATGGGGTTTATTCAGTGTATTTGTCACGTACGGGAACACAGGAGACAGATGATCCAAGTGCAGTGTGGTTTATTTAAGGGTAATCCAAATCAAGGTCAAAAACAAGCAGGGGTCCTAACCAACAAGATCCAAACAGAAACAAACAAACAAACAGGAACAAGAACTGGAACTCAAGGACTAGGAAATGCGAGGAAACTAGGTGCCTGAAAGTAAGGACTCCATGCAGACAATTGGAAGCAGACCGGATTATATATAGGCAGGGTAATGACTATCTAGTGAAGTGCAACTAACTTAGTTATCGGCGCGTAAGCACATCAAGTAAACAATATGCAATGTTATCATCAAACTGCACTTTCCACATGTACAGCTTAAAAATAAAAAAAAGATATAAGGTGTAACTTAGTCAATTTCCAAAACCGCTAAGCAAATATATACAGTTTCAGTACATACCACATAGAGACGTCGTTGCTGATGCTGCTCTTGTTAAATTTCAGCCTCTGGATCTGATTCTGGATCATAAATATACGCTGAATCTGACTGTTAGGCATGGTTTGTTTTGGATGTTTTTTTCCTCACGGTAATGTCACAGCTTCCAAACGCTCTCAACACAAAAGCTTACTCGCGCTCGTGATTCTTTATCTCCGCCCACACATCACGCCTCCAGCCACTCGTGTTTTTCTGGGAAAAATCGGTACAGACTATCTTTCTCTTATGAATATAATAAAACTAAAGTCTTTTTGGAGTAATGAAGGATGCAGTACTATTCTATAGGTACTCAAGATTAACAGGATATTGAGTGAAAACGAGCATTTCACCCCCCCTTTAAGATCTTTGTCCGAACCTGACGGGACCCGCTGGGACAGGTTCAGGCTTAATTTAATGTTGGCATTATTCTTTTATTAAATGTCAGCTGCCAATGGCGAAGCAAATCCGCTGGAGCCTTTATCTTAATTTCGTAATTGCCAAATACCCAAGTTAATTTAAAATTTATCTTAATTTAATTTGTTAAAAAAAGACTTGTTTTTACTGGTGCGTTGGTCTATTTATAGGCTAAATGAGCCTATGTCAAGAATGCTGAGATGTTACGATGTCACAGAGGACTTATTTTATTTCTTTATTCCAATTGGTGTAGTCCACGTTAGGTATTAATAAATTATGTTAAAACATGAATAAATGACTCATTTTTGACAAAGGCAAAAGAGCTGTGTGTGTGTGCACATTTGAATAATGTCGGGCTGTAAACAGGTTCGGGCTTTTAAAAAGCTGTCAATCAAAATGTACTTGTCAGGCTCAGGCCGAAACCTGTCCGGCTCCATATCACGCTGTCTGGTCTCTGTTTCCTGGGGGGTCCACTAGTGGTCTCACTTCCCCATAGGCACCTCACCGCAGGCACTACATTTCCCACAAAGCCTTGTCTCTTCATCACAGTAATTGCATTCCTGTTAATTGCACTCAGGTGTCTTCACTTGATAGTCAATACCCTGTTTATATATGTCAGGACCCAAGAGTGGAATGAGGCTGAAAAATAGTATTTTATTAAAGAGGACATCTTAACGTCAAAAAACAAAACAAAAAACCACTGGGGAAAAAATCAGTCTTGACTTCAAACTGATCAGCGGGCAGGTCGTGCGCTCAGCCTCCGAGAACGCCAGGAGAGAGGAAGCAACAAATCCAAAACGGTAGGCAGGAGAATGGTCGGACAGACAAGGGGTCAAGCGAGGTGCAGACAGGACTGAGAACGGCGGGCAGTACCAGGGTCAAATTGTTGTAATTGTTGTAATTGTTGTGATTGTTTGTGACATTGACAGTGTGTCAATAATGCAAAATGACAGTTAAAGGCAGTTCATCATTGAATTCAGTGATGTCATCATCTCAGTTCAGTTTAAATAGTATCTGTGCAATCAGCTGCACAGTCAATCAAGTCAACAATATCACTGTAAATTAAGTGACCCCAACTAAGCAAGCCAGAGGCAACAGCGGCAAGGAACCAAAACTCCATCTGTGACAGAATGGATAAAAAACCTTGGGTGAAACCATACTCAGTTGGGGGGGGGGTTGCATCAAAGTCAGATTGTGCAGAAGGATCATCTTCTGAATCAAGTTTCCTGTGGTCTTGTTCTGATGGTTGTCTGAGACAAGGTTTTTACAGGGGATCTGTATCTGGGGCTCTAGTTGTCCTGGTCTCCGCTGTCTATCAGGGCTGTAGAGGTCCTTTCTAGTTGATAGAAAGTTTAAGGCCTTCACAAGCCGAAGGGCAAACTCATCTAATCTGCAGCCTATTATGCATCAAACTAAGATTGCTGTAAAGACACAAAGCACTGCCATCAAGTTCACATTTTGATACATTTGCTCACTAAAAAATAAATTTCTAATAAATTACTTTATAACCACAAACAATCTGGATTTTATCAATCAATCAATCAATCAATCAATCAATCAATCACCTTTATTTTTTATAGTGCTTTAAACAAAATACATTGCGTCAAAGCACTGAACAACATTCATTTGCAAAACAGTGTTTCAATAATGCAAAATGATAGTTAAAGGCAGTTCATCATTGAATTCAGTTATGTCATCTCTGTTCAGTTAAATAGTGTCTGTGCATTTATTTGCAATCAAGTCAATGATATCGCTGTAGATGAAGTGACCCCAACTAAGCAAGCCTGAGGCGACAGCGGCAAGGAACCAAAACTCCATCGGTGACAGAATGGAGAAAAAAACCTTGGGAGAAACCAGGCTCAGTTGGGGGACCAGTTCTCCTCTGACCAGACGAAACCAGTAGTTCAATTCCAGGCTGCAGCAAAGTCAGATTGTGCAGAAGAAACATCTGTTTCCTGTGGTCTTGTCCTGGTGGTCCTCTGAGACAAAGTCTTTACAGGGGATCTGTATCTGGGGCTCTAGTTGTCCTGGTCTCCGCTGTCTTTCTGGGTGCTGATCCACCATCTGGACTGGATACGTGCTGGATCCGGGCGACTGCAGTGACCCTCTGATCTGGATACAGACTGGATCTGGTGGCCACAGTGACCTCGGAACAAGAGAGATACAGACAAATATTAGCATAGATGCCATTCTTCTAATGATGTAGCAAATACATAGGGTGTTATGTGAAGTGTTTCCGATTCCGGTTAACCTAATTAATGCAGCCTAAAAATCCTTGAACGGATTTGGATATTAAAAGCATATTAGTATGTTATGTGTATGCCAGGTTAAAGAGATGGGTCTTTAATCTAGATTTAAACTGCAAGAGTGTGTGTGCCTCCCGAAAAATGTTAGGTAGGTTATTCCAGAGTTTAGGCACCAAATAGGAAAAGGATCTGCTGCCCGTAGTTGATTTTGATATTCTAGGTATTATCAAATTGCCGGAGTTTTCAGAACGTAGCAGAAGTAGAGGAGTATAATGTAAAAGGCGCTCATTCAAATACTGAGGTGCTAAACCATTCAGGGCTTTATAAGTAATAAGCAATATTTTAAAATCTATACGATGTTTGATAGGGAGCCAGTGCAGTGTGGACAGGACCGGGCTAATATGGTCATACTTCCTGGTTCTAGTAAGAACTCTTGCTGCTGCATTTTGGACTAGCTGTAGTTTGTTTACTAAGCGTGCAGAACAACCACCCAATAAAGCATTACAATAGTCTAACCTCGAAGTCATAAATGCATGGATTAACATTTCTGCATTTGACATTGAGAGCATAGGCCGTAATTGAGATATATTTTTGAGATGGAAAAATGCAGTTTTACAAATGCTAGAAACGTGGCTTTCTAAGGAAAGATTGCGATCAAGTAGCACACCTAGGTTCCTAACTGATGACGAAGAATTGACAGAGCAACCATCAAGTCTTAGACAGTGTTCTAGGTTATTCAAGCAGAGTTTTTAGGCCCTATAATTAACACCTCTGTTTTTTTCTGAATTTAGCAGTAAGAAATTACTCGTCATCCAATTTTTTATATCGACTATGCATTCCATTAGTTTTTCAAATTGGTGTGTTTCACTGGGCTGCGAGGAAATATAGAGCTGAGTATCATCAGCATAACAGTGAAAGCTAACACCATGTTTCCTGATGATATCTCCCAAGGGTAACATATAAAGCGTGAAGAGTAGCGGCCCTAGTACTGAGCCTTGAGTTAGTCCATAGTGCACTTGTGATCGATATGATACATCTTCATTCACTGCTACGAACTGATGGCGGTCAAATAAGTACGATTTAAACCATGCTAATGCACTTCCACTAATGCCAACAAAGTGTTCAAGTCTATGCAAAAGAATTCTGTGGTCAATTGTGTCAAACGCAGCACCAAGATCCAATAAAACTAATAGAGAGATACACCCACGATCAGATGATAGGAGCAGATCATTTGTAACTCTAAGGAGAGCAGTCTCAGTACTATGATACGGTCTAAATCCTGACTGGAAATCCTCACATATACCATTTTTCTCTAAGAAGGAATATAATTGTGAGGATACCACCTTTTCTAGTATCTTTATCTAGTATTTTATGTTTCTAAATGAAACATGGCTTGAAAACAGCTGCAGTGCAACAATCCTCAATGAAGCAGCCCCTCCTGACTTCACTAACATGAGTGTTTGCAAGGCTATTAGGAGAGGTGGAGGTGTAGCTGCTCTATTTAAAAATGTCTATCAATGCAAGCAAGTGTCATTTTGTCAGTTCTTGTCTTTTGAATATATAGGGATTGTGCTGAAATGTGCTCCACGCATTCTGTTTATTATTATTTACAGGCCTCCAAAATACTCTCCAGCCTTTGTTGAAGAGGTCACAGAAAATGTTATAAATGATTTCCTCAGAGTTTGACTGTTTTGTTACTGCAGGGGATTTTAATATTCACATAGGTAATGCAGAAACCAAAACTACAAAAGAAATGCTAACAGTTCTAAACACCTTTGACCTGATTCAACATGTGCACAGACCCACACACAAAGTTGGACACACTCAAGATTCAATCATTAGTAGGGGTCTAAACATTTTGTCCATTGTTATTAAGGAGTGGATGTGGTGGAAGATGGAACTTGAAATTCACTATAGCATCTATAAAGACAGCCTTCATGCTTTTAATATGAAACTAGCCACAGCTAGACAGAATTTCTTCTCAAATCTTATAAACAGTAACTTAAACAACACTCATACTCTTTTTGCCACTGTTGAGAGACTGACAAACCCCCCAAGTCAGATTCCCAGTGAAATGCTATCAGACAGCAAATGTAATGACTTTGCTTCATTCTTCTTTGAGAACATCATCAATATCAGGAAGGCGATTAGCACATCCTCAAGTAATGCAGAAGTCAAACAGATTCAGTCACAATATCAAAAAGATACTATGTCCATTTTTGAAGAAATTGATAGCAATTTTTTAAAGAAATAGTGCTGCACCTAAAATCATCAACCTGCTTTCTTGATACAATTCCCATATATTTTTTAAATGTGTGTTTAACTGTTTAGAAGCAGATCTCTTAGAAATGGTGAACCCCTAACTTCTTTTCTGGTACATTACCAAACTCCCTAAAAACTGCAGTTGTTAAGCCCCTCCTGAAAAAGAGCAATCTTAATAACACCATTTTGAGAAATTATAGACCAATTATCTAATCTTCCTTTTATAGTCAAAATTATATAAAATGTAGTTTTGAATCAGCTGAACAAATACTTAAACTCAAATGGATACCTGGACAATTTTCAATCTGGTTTCAGACCGCATCACAACACAGAGACAGCACTCATTAAGAATATAAATGATATTCACTTAAATTCTGACTCTGGCAAAATATCTGTGCTAGTATTGCTAGATCTTAGTACTTAGTAGTGTCTTAGTTTGACACTGTTGATCATAACATACTACTAGAGAGACTGGAAAACTGGGTCGGCCTTTCTGGGATGGTACTCAAATGGTTCAGGTCATACTTAGAAGGGAGAGGTTATTATGTGAGTCTAGGAGAGCATAAGTCTAAGTGGATGTCCATGACATGTGGAGTCCCCCAAGGCTAGAACCAAATTGCCTATCACAGCTTTGCTGATGATACCCAGGTTTACCTAGCCTTATTTCCAAATGACTACAGCCCCATTGACTCCCTCTGCCAATGCCATCCATCATCTTCCGCTTATCCGGGGCCAGGTCGCGGGGGCAACAGTCTAAGCAGAGACGCCCAGACTTCCCTCTCCCTAGCCACTTCTTCCAGCTCTTCCGGGGGGCCCCCGAGACGTTCCCAGGCCAACCGTGAGACATAGTCCCTCCAGCGTGTCCTAGGTCTTCCCCGGGGCCTCCTCCCGGTGAGACGTGCCTGGAACACCTCCCTGGGAAGGCGTCCAGGAGGCATCCGAAATAGATGCCCGAGTCACCTCAGCTGGCTCCTCTCGATGTCGAGGAGCAACGGCTCTACTCTGTGCTCCTCCAGAGTGAACAAGCTTCTCACCCTATCTCTAAGGGTGCGCACAGCCACCTGAGTAATTGAAGTAATTGAATTTGGAAACAAAGATGAAGTTTTCAAGGTGAATGCATACCTTCACTCTAGGGGTCAAACTACTAAAAATAAAATCAGTAATCTTGATGTGATTCTGGAGACAGACCTTAGATTCAGTAGTCATGTCAAAGCAGTAACTAAATCAGCATACTATCATCTCAAAGTATAGTTACATTTAGGATTGATTTTAAAGTACTTTTACTTGTTTATAAATAATTCAATGACCTAGGACCCAAATATATGAGATACTCCATATTGCACTTGTGATAGATATTATACCTCTTCATTCACTGCTACGAATTGATGGCAGTCATATAAGTACGATTTAAACCATGCTAATGCACTAACATTAATGCCAACAAAGTGTTTTAATCTATGCAAAAGAATGTTGTGGTCAATAGTGTCAAACACAGTACTAAGATCAAATAGCACTAATAGAGAGATACTGTCATGATCCTGTCCTGATCTTGTTTCTTTCTCTATCTCTCTCTGCTGGCAACTCTCTTCTCCTTTTCCCCTTCACTCTCCGTTTCTTTACTAACAGCTGTTTCCACTCCCCATTAGGATAATTTCCCTCCACCTGTTTCTCATCCTGTCTCATTATCTTGGCTACTTCTACCCTCTCTTTCTCCTGTCTCATTGTCAGATTGTTTGATGTAACTGATGAGTATCTACCATTGGCGTCTTCACGTTAGTGTTGTCCTGTCCTGTCTGGTCGAATCAGGGTTTGGTTACTGTTTCTCTACCTCTGCTGGAATTACTCTGTGCTCACCATTTGCACCCACAGAACCTTACCTGCTGAAAGCTGCTTCGGCTTCCCCGCTCTGCGAGCACCGACCTCCTGCTCCTTCGTGAGCCCCGAGAACCTCCACCTCACCAGTCTGCTGGTCACCCCTGCCACAGAGGCCGTCTCAGTTCATTTGTGCTACCCAGTCTACGGGTCATCTTCTGTTTGTCTATTTCTCCCTAGCTTTTGTTGGAATACCTGTGTCTCATTAAAAGACTGTTATCATTACACTCGCATTTGAGTCCTCTCTCTCTATCCATTTTCTTCAAAGATAAAACCACGATCAACTGATAAGAGCAGGTCATTTGTAACTCTAAGGAGTATCGATTTTTGGAAGTAAAGTAGTTCATAAAGTTCATAAAGTCATAATGTTGGGAAATGTCAATACCTGGGGTTATGTTAGTTTTCTTCTAGAAGGGACAAAAAGTAATCAGATCTAGCAGTTTTGTAATGCTTTTCTGTAGGATAGGATACTTTCCTGCCAAGCAATGTGAAATACCTCTAGTTTTGTTTCCCTCCAGCTGCATTCCATGCTCCCTTTAGGTTGGGAGTGTGCTCATTATATGATGGTGTCAGGCTGTTTTCCTTAATCTTCCTTAAGCATAAATGAGCAACTGTATGGTAGAAAAGAGAGAGTACATAGTTTGTTACATCATCAAGTTGTTCTGAGGTTTTGGATATGCTAAGGAATCTGGATACATAATGAAGATTACTTAAAAAGCAGTCTTTGTGGTAGAAGTGATGGTTCTAAAGTTTTAGAATTTACAGTTTTAGCTATATGAAGTTTGCACAAAACTAAATAATGATCTGAGATATCATCACTTGGCTGCATAATTTCAACACCATCAACATCAGTTCCATGTGACAGTATTAAATCTAGAGTATGATTTCGACAATAAGTAGGTTCTGAGACGTGTTGTCTAACCCCAATAGAGTTTAGAATGTCTATAAATGCTGATCCCAATGCATAATTTGGACCCACTTTATATTAAGTGGCCTTAACTACTATGTACTTACATTTTAATTAATAATTTAGTACAATGTACTTATTGGGTACGTACATGTTTTACATTGTACTTATATTAAAAAAACTACTTGTAATTACATCTGTATTTAATTTCTGTAATTACATTTATAATTACATTGTTGACCCAAACTTTACACCTTAACCCACCCTTAAACCCATACCTCCAACCCTCTCCCTAACCTTACCCCTATCTCACCTCAATAGCAGCAAAAGTGTTTTACAATACAATATGAACACAATAAGTACATTGTACGTATTTTTTTGTGTAAGTACATAGTAGTTAAGGCCACCTAAAATAAAGTGAGACCCATCATTTTTATTATCAACATGGATATCACCAACTATTAAATCTTTATCTGCAGCCAGCACTTACTCGGATGTAAAATCTCCCAACTCTTTAATAAAGTCTGTACGGTGCCCTGGTGGCCTGTATACAGTAGCCTGTACAAACATCATAGGGGATTTATCATTAACATTCTGGATAGCGTTATATGAAGTACCATTACTCCAAATGAGTTATTCTTGAAGCCTGCCCTTTAAGAAATCCTGAAATCATTGAAAACACCCCCCCACCCCCTTTTGGATGTGGCACATGATTATAACAGTAATCTTGGGGGATAGACTCATTTAAAATAATGTAATCATCAGGTTTTAGATTATGATTGGGGATCATATTATTTACAGAAAGTGCTTTTCTAGAAAGGGACCTGATATTTAATAAGCCAATATTTATCATTTGTTTATCCTTATTGCATCTGTTTTTTATGTGTTGAACGTCAATTGAATTGTTACTCTTGAATTGGTTTGGACGGTGGTTTTTTTCTAGTTCGGGGAACAGACACAGTCTCTATGGTGTAATATCTAGGTGAAAGAGTCTATGTGCTGAGAATTAATTGACTTGGGATGTGAGGCAGCTAGCAGACGGTGTGGTGTATTTCGCCGGTTCTCAGAAGAATCACACTCAGTCAGGGGTTTCTCACCGAAGAAAAGACTTTATTTTAAACAAAACAAAGTCGAGAGGACGTTGCAAGGAACTCTCCCGTGCGTTATTTGGTTTTTCCTTATATACATCATACATGGGGCGGTCCCACATAGACATGTCTCCTTTTAGACCATCATAAATCACAAGGGGAGGGGAGGCCTTTAAGGTATGTCTGACCATATGCTTATCTCTGTGCATTCCAGGGCATAGGCAACTTGTCTATTAGATTTTAGGCCTGTAAGAGTTTAATAGAATAATAACTTTAAAACAAAAATGGCTAGATTCACATTGATTATATACTTGATTAATTGAAACTTTACTAATAAAAATCTTCCACATATTCTCCCCTTTGAGACTTAATAAGTCTCACATTTGATTATTCTTATCCAGAGTGCTACTCCATAATCCAGTCATATTAGTTACACTACCTAGTGACTAAATAAGTCACATTGTATTATCACCAGTGACTAGATTATGGAATTCCACTCTGAGGGATTACTGGACCAAACATCTCTCTCCTTATTTGACGAGGAGGGAGTAAAAGATCCAGTCTCCCAAATTCCTTCTTTAATAGTACACAATGTTAAAAGCGTGAGCGTGTAATTGGTTCAGCACTTGCCTGTGGTTATCACAGTTATGTATAAAAGACATAAAATACATACATTACATCAATAATTGAATATCACAAGATTATAAAAGTTGATCTTCGGCTCAGATACTTTATGTATCGTAGAGAGCCTCCCTGGGCCAAAGTTCAACTGGCACTTATATCCAGGGTATGGTTAACCCTTAGACATCTTCATCATCCTCAGAGTTGATAGAACTATCGTCCAAAGTTTGCTCATTCAAGTTCAGTTTGTTTAGCCATCCTTCATAATATTCCTCCAGACTCTTTTCAATGATCATTTGTTGATTAATTGGGACTTTTATCACTCCCATTTGCTTAACAGTAGCATTGATGATTAATGATCTTAATAAAGGTAATACACAGCAAAATAATAATCCTCCTATTAATATGGCAACTCCTAAAAACATTCCTAGTTTAACAAACCATGCTCCCCATGCTCCAAATTTCACATCAATCCAATCCCAAATGTGTTGGTCTCTTCCGGCATTTGTTGTAATTTCATTTCTTAATTTTTTAATTTTTGTCATAACTTCACTGAAAGCTCCTCCAGGGGCGGTGTTATTTGGGATAAATGTACAACATTGATCTCCAAACATCAGTGTTAATTTCGTTGACGAAGACTATGACGAAAAATATTCGTCAACTAACCTTTTTCACGGACGAAAACTAAATAAAAACTAAATAAAAAGTCAGATATGATGACGAAAAACGTGACGAAATATAACTGACACTTTAGTCAACGAATAAAAATGAGACGAAAATATATGGGAGGGACGAATGGAGAAGAGATCCAATCAGAGCGAATCTTTGAGGGTAGGTTGATCTATGCAGAAGCAGCCGAGCCATTTTAAAAAGCCGCGGCAAATGCAAGCGCAACAGCTAAACAAAGCAGCAGTTACACAGAAAAGAGAACAAAGATGAGTTTGCAGAAATTCGCACAGTTTCGAGGACGTTTTCATAACAGTTAAGTTGTTTACACAGGGAACTACACTGCAACCTTTTGAAATGCCATGCGACCCAAATTTTTATGGGGTCGTAAATGGATAACTGATTATTTTTGTACCTACTTATGTGTAATGCTATGTTTTAATATGAGCATTTATTAAAACAGAAATGTGTATTTTAAGAATACGTTTTATAACGTGCTCCAAGCATTCAACACATCAAGTTGGCTTCAAGTTGAACTGAGCAGAGCAGCTGGTTACTCGCGTAACACTGAACCAAGCTCTCTTTCAGCACGTTTGCGTCCTCCTGCACCCTGAACGAACAAATACAAATCGCATTTTAAATAAACATAAGAAAAAGAGCGAAAAGTGAAAGAGCTCAATTCAGCAGCGTGGTGTTCTGGTGTTCAGGGAGCAAGCAGAGACGCGTCTCAAAGTCTTCTTGCTTTTGTACCGACAACAAATACATACTAAATATGTCGAAATACCCGTCTTGGAAAGTGTGTTCGAAAAAGTCTATAGTTATGTCTTCAGTGAAAGTAAAGCGTTGGAAAGAAATCGGATGCGTATCTTTATAATGGATGCATTTGTCTCTTAAAGTGACCGCGCCTAATTTACTAGCTCTGCTGTCAGTGTCTTTAATGTATGAAAATGAAAGTAAATCACTCACTGCTCTTGATTGAATTACTTTGTAGTTTTAACAAGAATTTATCCAAAGTCAATCCGAAAATCAGATAGAATAGATTATATTGTTTTACTAGTGACTAAAAAAATACAAAAAAAGAAATATATATATATTAGGGACCTGAGCATGTTTTGCTTAAGTGTTTCTTTCTTTAATTGCTAATGCAACCTTTTCACACCACAGACTGAACCAAATTAACCATTGCATCAGACATTATCAAGATGAATTTGTTGTTCTGACACAGTTTAACCCTGAGTTATTGTCATATTTTATTACCAATTTCTAGACTACAGCAAATAAACTGTGATATTGTAAGAAACGTTGAAGGTGTCTGAATACATTTTGGTTTGATTGTGTATTTTATTTTACAGTGAAGACTATGCAGTGCTATGTTAAATGAACAAAAACAAACTTAAAAAAATGTAAACTTTGTGTAAATAGCACAAATAAAGAAATAGAATGAACATACAATACAAATATAATATAGGTGGTTGTCTATTTCAATAATACAGTACTTCATCTTGAAAGAATGTCATATGCATTGCATATCATTCAGGACGAATGCATATCTTTTTCAGAGAGCATGTATATTTTTCATTGAGAGCAGGCCTTATGTTTATTTTATAAATACCATTCCATAACAGACTGATGGAAACATTTAGTCAAGTCAACTAAGTTGACTTTGTTCTACTAAAAAAAACTAGACTAAGACTAAAAGACTTAAGACTAGACTAAGACTAAAACTCTTATGATATTTAGTCGACTAAAACTAGACTAAGACTAAAACATTTCAGATGACTAAAATGTGACTAAAACTAAATGGTGTGTTATTCAAAAGACTAAGACTAAGACTAAATCCGAATTTGCTGTCAAAATTAACACTGCCAAACATAACACAAACTCCTCCCTTGTCTGCCAAGAGCCAATTAAGAGCCTGTCTATTTTGCCATGTCATTCTGCTTGTTGCATGCACTTGGTCGCCTAGTAAAGTTAAAGCCTCATCAGTATAATTAATGAATCTTTGTTGATTATAATAGATATAATTAATCCACTCTGTATTTTTGTTTGGTGTGATCCAAACCAGGATTGACTCAAAACCTCCTTTTATTTCACTTCTTGCCTTGAATTTATTAGGAATTCCTCTTGGCTGTCCAATTGAGTCTAAATATACGTCAGGGTCTGGCTCGTATCCTCTTTTAGTTCTATTGTCTTCCTTTTTCGTGCTCTGTTCTGTTCCCCATTGTGCCATGCTAGAGAGGATCTAGGATGGGTTGTGTCAAAAATTTGATTGATGAGGGTCATAAAAGCCATCTGTTCTGGACACCTGTTTGTACACCCCCCTCCCCTCGCCGTACACCCCCGGTGACCTAGATATGAACTTACGACCCTAAGAAGGAATTTCGTTGAGGGAGGGTGAAAATGTGTTGGATTCTATGTGCTTTTTTTTTTTTAAACTGTGGAAAGGGATGAAATCATGAAAATGGTATAAGGGAAGTTTTTATTAAGGTTTTAAGTACACAGTGCATATCAAGAAAAAAGGTTATAACACAAACAAAATGGGAACGATGTAATGATTGTTTTCGTAGTTGGAAAAGTGTAAAACATTGTTAAAGTTGTAACAAATAAAAAAGAAAAAAAAAAATAGGTTACTGGTTATTTATCTAAAACAACTAAACAAGTCAAAACCATCAGATGTGTTTTCGTTAAGCAACACGTGAAAAAGATGTGAGAGCTTGTAAAAATTTAAAAAGGTGTTTTGTTACCAGCTAGAAAAGAAAAGCATTTAGCATTTGTACCTTACCTCAAACTGAAAAAGAAATGAATGTAAAGCGGCGATACAAACCAGAAAACTTGGTGTTTGTCATAATGTGAGAAAAAGTTCAAACAAAAGAAAAAAGATGGTAGGCATTACGCGGATCAAAAATAAAATCCATCAGACAAGATACTTCGAATCAAATCTATGTTGTACTTTACCACTACCTATAACTTTAAAAATCTAGACTATTACTGACAGAGAGTTAGACGAAAGAAAAAAAGATCTCACAGCAAAGTGTCAAGGCATCTCCGTTGAGCGATACTGACAGCACCGCAGACACACTTAGAATGAGGCTCGGGGAATGCTCCGGAAAAAAAACCACGCCTCCTGCGCTAGAGACTGCCCCGCTGTAGACTGATAACAGCATCAAATAGATTTAAATGTTAAAATAATTAAACTAAGTAGTTTTTAATAAATAGACATCAGGCCTTAATTAGTGAAAACTTTAAATCCGTTTAAACATAAGATCAATTTGTACTTTTTAAATGATGTAGCTTTATGCGATTTTTATTTACTTTTAGTCTTAAAAAATACAAAATAAAAAATAATAATAAAAACACCATTGAAAAAGCATTATTTGTTTTTTTTAATGTATTAAGTTAATTACTCTAATCTACGACTAGTCTAAATTTAGACTATTGCCGTCGATATATCTTTTATTTTTGTCAAGCTTAATTTCTCAAGCTATGACAATTAACACACAAACACACTTTCCTTCTGGCCAGTTTGTAAGTTTGTGTCGCGTTATCTAGTAAATAAAACAGACATATGTAGTTAAAAGTATCCCCATTTAACAATATGACAGGAAAGAAATATCTCGTCTCAGGTCGTGCAGCGAAACGTGACCGCGCCGGGCATCTGGTGTCTGTGTGATGTCACCTGCATATCAGTTAGACATCAGCGGGGGTAAAAACATCTAAAGGTTTTGGGGGTTTGCAACTCAACTGTAATCTAATTAGTTTTCCGAGGGGTTCTGGTGTTGTAAACAGTCTGCTGCAGGTAACCATAAAATGGTTTATGGTTTAGGCCTGTGATCGTGAGGTTATCTGACAGTTCATTTAGGGGTCAAATGGGTGTGAAATCTTTTAACAAGTCAGACCATATAGGAAGATGTAATTTAATTCGAGTTAATTTAGTTTATTTTAGTTACATTTATAATTTTTATTAACCCCTAGATCTTTCAACCTTAACATAAATGTACCGAGAATGCAAACAAGTGCACAAACACAACCATACAATCATAAACACACACACACACACACACACACACACACACACACACACACACACACACACACACACACACACACCCAGCCACCCATTCACACTTTCCTTCTACCGAGTTTGTGTCGTGTTATCTAGTAATTAAACCATACATATGTAGTTAAAAGTATCCCCATTTAACAAAATGACAGGTAAGAAATATCTCGTCTCAGATTGAAACGTGACAAACTTAGTAGTGATTCTTTGAATCCTGTTTATCAACTCTTTGAGATACTTAATCATTGAAACATTTCTATAGTCACATCTTTATTTAACATTTTCTAAAATGAGATCTGGTTTATTTCTATATTAAGTGTAAGTAAGTTGTATTCTTTCGTTGTCATATCTTTTACATTTTATTAAAATAGGTTCAACTGATTCAGGAAGATCACATTTAACACAAAGTCCAGACACATGTTTTTCCTCTTATAAATAATGACTGATTAAGTGCAATGTGTCCAATTCTATGGCGAGAGCTTCCTTTCTATCCCCAAAATTCTCCTTTCATTAAATTTGATGTCTGACATTTTAATGTTTTTATCTGATCCACTACCTTCTATTCCTATATGTGCAGGTATCTATACAAAATAAATATTTGTTTTTGGTTGTATTCTGAACAAACTCTGTAAAATGAATGACAAATTGTCTTGTTGAAGATTCGCCACACTTTAAACTAGTACTGCAAATGAGCCTGAACATATGACTACTTTAGGTATATTAATGTGTTCACCCCACTGAAGAGCCAAAAATATGACAATCATTTCTGTAGTATAAACAGACGGATGATTAGATGTTCTTTCAGGTATTCTATACCTACCCACTTGGAACATATGTGTCCTGTTTCAGGATCTTTAGTTACATCTATGTATATGAGTTACTTTAAAACTATATGCTCTTTATTTTTCATCTAAACAAAAGTCCTTGATGTTTTATTTTATTTTAATAAGCCATTCAAACTTACTTTAGTAGCCTAAATCATTGAATATGTCTTTTATTTTCTTAATATCAACTTCTGGCACGAAATTCTACATTCATAAATGTATGTTTCTCAAAACTCCCCGCGTTTGGTGGCATTTAAAGAGGAATTTGTGATGTATTTGGAGACGTTAAAAGAAATGAAAAGTCTCAAAGCAAGATTTTTGTATTCTTCATTAAAGGACTTTGGTTTTTTCTTAATGTGAAAATCTGTTACTCCCCTACTTTTTCATTCTTTATCTTTTTCTTCAGTGTTGTTTTATTTATTTTACATTTATTTTGTTTTATGATGTACAGAGTGTGAACGAAAATTGAGTGTAATCTCAGACCATATTTGTAAATCTACCAGTAATGTACGCCTTTATGTTTTTAATGTTTAAAGCATCGAATAAAAAAGAAAAAAACACCCACTAACACATCCCCCTAACACCTCCCTAATAACGTTGGTCACAAAGGTTTAAAGGTATGTTAAAAGAGTTAAACAAAGTAACGTTTTTAATAAAAACACATCAGTTCTTATTTAATGAAAACATTCTACCTGGTTTTAATATTAGACCGATGTTTTTACTTAAAAATTAGGTTAACCTATACCATTTTATTTTCATCTCAACAAAAATTCCTTGTTGGAAAAAATTGTTGTTTTATTTCATTTTAATAAGTCACTCACACATACTTTAGTAGTCTAAATCCTTGAATACGTCTTTTATTTTGTCAGTATTAACTTCTATCATTGCTATATCGTTGCTATATCAATTAAAACAAGCGTTTAGGCATACACAAATCTAACTGGAATGAAATGTTTTGGAATGTCTTTGATTTTCTTACCAAAGAAACTTTAACAACATTACAGGAGAGGCTAAATATTTCATCTCAAGTAGTGCCTAGAAACGTGTCTGGTGTCTGGAATCTGATGTCTTTGGGTTTTACTGTTACGACCATATCAGCGAAGATTGTAAAACATCTAAAGGTTTTTGGGGTTTCCAACTCAGCTGTTATCTAATTAGTTTTCCGGGGGTTCTGGTATTGTAAATGGTCTGCTGCAGGTAACCATAAAATGGTTTATGGTTTAGGCCTGTGATCGTGAGGTTATCTGACAGTTCATTTAGTGGGTCAAATGGGTGTGAAATCTTTTAACAAGTCAGACCATATAGGAAGATGTAATTTAATTCGAGTTAATTTAGTTTATTTTAGTTACATTTATAATTTTTATTAACCCCTAGATCTTTCAACCTCAACATAATTGTACCGAGAATGCAAACAAGTGCACAAACACAACCATACAATCATAAACACACACACACACACACACACACACACACACACACACACACACACACAAATGTAAACATTACAGAAAACATGAACATGCAAACTAAATAAATACTAATATACACTCAAACAAGTAAAAAAATACACAAACAAACAAAATAGGTCACAAACACGAACATATCTATATAAGATTGAAAATGAATTGTCCTAAGTTTTCTTTGAAACCAAAAGTGTTTGTTGGTACAAATGTCTGACAGAAATGTATACAATAGATTAGACGTCCTTTCTCACTTTCCAAATGGTGTTGTTAACCATGATGTTTAAAATAGTTTTAAATTAAAAAAGTATTATTTTTTAGCTTTCATGCAGGATTCATGTCAGCACTCAAGTGTTTTAACAAGAGTCCAGAGACAGATGAAAATAGATGTGTGAAGAAAAAAAAATGTAAGAGGTTTTTAAGGATAGACTAAATGGTTTAGATTGTTTAAAACAATTGAGTTTACGCATTTCTCTTGAATGTGTGTACGGTAAACGCTGCATACATGAAACAGAACAAATACATAACTCATAAACGCATTGTGGTTAATAAAAAAAAAGACTTATTTATCTAGCATAACTTACCTTCTTTTCATAACAATAAACACTCTTATGACTTTAACAACTGCAAACAAACGGTTTGGTTGGAAAAAAAATAAAAAATAAAAACATATTGTGTTTTCTTAGTTAGAATGCTTATAGTTTGTAGTAAAATCACATATATAAGCTAAAAAAAAAAATTTCTTCCAAACCATGCTGCTTTCACACACACACACACACACACACACACACACACACACACACACACACACACACACCTCACAAAACTGTCAACAAGGACCTTGAGTTTTTGTTATAACGTTTAGCTGTAGCTGAGACCTTGGTGGAATTATTTATGTACAGTTTTGGGGAGGTTACTATGAACGTTGTAATAGTTTATAGATCACAAATTAACCCATTTAATATCTAAAAGTTTAAAAAGTAATGTAACTGATAACATTTGATTACATGTTTTAAGACTTGTAATGTGTTCAACCGTTAATCTTTTGAAACGTGTAAACAGGACAGGGGTTAACATTAGAGTACTCAACAACTAATGACCGTCAGACTTTTCAAATCCTTCATTACTTAAATTAGGATTGTGATCATTTCATTTTAAAGCACAAACACCACGAAATCAGATTTGCTTGGAGATTAAATACATATTTAAAAACACAACAAGAAAGTTCAACAGCTATGATACTGTTTTTTAAATCAGGTTTTTGCACATCTATGAAGGGAAATACCATGGCATCTAACAACGGTTGGTAAATCGGTTCAATTTAACAAATAAATATACATCGGCCAAATAGAAAATAAGCATACGTCTTTAACTCATGAAACATCTGACTCAATTTAATTATTTTTCTCACTGACTGTAACTGATTACATTTATTTTTAATCAAATGATATAATTTAACTATATGTAACTAGTTGATCCCCTAACACTGATTATGCGTTCTAACAAGAATAGTTGGTGAAAGAGTTCATTACCCTCTTTAACTTTAAAAATGCGTACAATGTCCACAAACAAGGGCTTGCTCTTAAAACAAGCTCCAGACACCGACTTGGAAGCATCGTAACAAGTATAGCCATTGCAGAAATTTGTTATAGAGATTCAGTAAGTTAAACTCTGGATGCACGATTGACCGACTTACGTTTGCCATATTATTACTTTTTCTAAAGATAAAGACAATTATTTGGTTTCAGGACACACGAATCCTAACGCCCAACGGTTCACAAGATAACATGACAACGGTTGCTCAATTACAGCATAGTCACCCCATTTTAGCCTGTTTTAGCGCATGTATATCGTATTATTGTTGAATATAGTCGTTTGATCTAAATATGTATTAACAATTATTTTTGATTGTTGTTATATGTATTATATGTTTTTGTTTTACAAATGTAATATGTTTACCTAATACCTCATTCAAGCTATGTAGATCTTCAGGTCAGGGAACTACAATACCCATCACACACCTCAGGCTTCAAACATGCCCGTCATGAATACATACTCATATAAATAAATAAAACTAAATAAAAAGACTCATATTCTTTTCTGTGATCTGTTTTAGTGATGCAAAGTTCGATTCACTTCTGAAAAATTATTTATTTGGACAGTTTGGTTCAATGAACCGATTCATAGGGTCCTTAAGTCGTTTTTGCAGTTACGTAGTACACTTTTTTTTTCTTCTAACAACTGAAGAGTCATTTTTATTTCTGTGAATCATCTAAATAAATGTAATTGTGTGAACACGTATTGTTGGTTATTATCTTTTGTTCATTTAAGTTAATTCTGAATCGTCTAAATAAAGTTAACTGTGTGAACACACATTAGCGGTTATTGTCTTTTGTTCATTTAAGTTAATTCTGAATCATCTAAAAAAAAAAAAGTTAATTGTGTGAACACATGTTGGTGGTTATTATCTTTTGTTAATTTAAGTTAGTGATGTTTGTGTTTGCAGTTTTACTCACAGTGTCTCTGTCGTTGTTTAGCTTAAACATCAGTTTTTAGTCAGTTACAAAAGTGTCAGGCATTAAGTTTTTGTATTTTTAATTCACCTAATTATGACAGAGTTACAGGTTTCGGGTGTTTTTGAAAGTGTAAGCGGTGAAAACTTAAATGTGACCGTCGAGTAACGTTAGCTACTCAAACGAAGACAAATTGAGCAATATTTTAATACCCAAATCCGCAAAAATATTTATTTGTATGAACAAAGAGACCCACTAACACGAGAGCAAAAACTGGAAAATACAACGTATAAGGCCCTAAGCATAAGACCAAACCATTACAATTAGGATGGTAAAAACTGCTGTAAATAGATTCAAACAGAAAGAGCTAACAATGTCATGGAAACATATCGTTCAAAGTGTAACGCTATGAAAAACATTGCGGTTTATATCTATTTATGTGTGTGTGTGTGTGTGTGTGTGTGTGTGTGTGTATGTGTAAAGACCTCTAACACTAGCTTGCTCTATTCTTTTTTTATTCAATCTGTTTTCTTTTTATTTATGATACTATTTAAAATCCCATGGTACGTGTACTGTGTTAACCTAACTGAGACTTGTTAAAACATTTATATATCATTGCTCTTTTTGTTGTTTTTTGATTGCTTCCACCGTCCTCATCTGTAAGTCACTTTGGATAAAGCGTCTGCTAAATGAATAAATGTACAGGAAATGTAAATATCTCACCGCTCTAGAAAATTTTAGGTATACTTAGCAGGGGGGGGGGGGGGGGGGGGGTCTATAGTGTTTTTAGGTTATATTGTACTTGTCATTATGAATATTTGTACGCTTATTTTCATTTCTGCATCTTAATGAACACTTACACAATTTGTCTTCGTTTGAGTAGCTAACGTTACTCGACGGTCACATTTAAGTTTTCACCGCTTACACTTTCAAAAACACCCGAAACCTGTAACTCTGTCATAATTAGGTGAATTAAAAATACAAAAACTTAATGCCTGACACTTTTGTAACTGACTAAAAACTGATGTTTAAGCTAAACAACGACAGAGACACTGTGAGTAAAACTGCAAACACAAACATCACTAACTTAAATTAACAAAAGATAATAACCACCAACATGTGTTCACACAATTAACTTTTTTTTTTTTAGATGATTCAGAATTAACTTAAATGAACAAAAGACAATAACCGCTAATGTGTGTTCACACAGTTAACTTTATTTAGACGATTCAGAATTAACTTAAATGAACAAAAGATAATAACCAACAATACGTGTTCACACAATTACATTTATTTAGATGATTCACAGAAATAAAAATGACTCTTCAGTTGTTAGAAGAAAAAAAAAGTGTACTACGTAACTGCAAAAACGACTTAAGGACCCTATGAATCGGTTCATTGAACCAAACTGTCCAAATAAATAATTTTTCAGAAGTGAATCGAACTTTGCATCACTAAAACAGATCACAGAAAAGAATATGAGTCTTTTTATTTAGTTTTATTTATTTATATGAGTATGTATTCATGACGGGCATGTTTGAAGCCTGAGGTGTGTGATGGGTATTGTAGTTCCCTGACCTGAAGATCTACATAGCTTGAATGAGGTATTAGGTAAACATATTACATTTGTAAAACAAAAACATATAATACATATAACAACAATCAAAAATAATTGTTAATACATATTTAGATCAAACGACTATATTCAACAATAATACGATATACATGCGCTAAAACAGGCTAAAATGGGGTGACTATGCTGTAATTGAGCAACCGTTGTCATGTTATCTTGTGAACCGTTGGGCGTTAGGATTCGTGTGTCCTGAAACCAAATAATTGTCTTTATCTTTAGAAAAAGTAATAATATGGCAAACGTAAGTCGGTCAATCGTGCATCCAGAGTTTAACTTACTGAATCTCTATAACAAATTTCTGCAATGGCTATACTTGTTACGATGCTTCCAAGTCGGTGTCTGGAGCTTGTTTTAAGAGCAAGCCCTTGTTTGTGGACATTGTACGCATTTTTAAAGTTAAAGAGGGTAATGAACTCTTTCACCAACTATTCTTGTTAGAACGCATAATCAGTGTTAGGGGATCAACTAGTTACATATAGTTAAATTATATCATTTGATTAAAAATAAATGTAATCAGTTACAGTCAGTGAGAAAAATAATTAAATTGAGTCAGATGTTTCATGAGTTAAAGACGTATGCTTATTTTCTATTTGGCCGATGTATATTTATTTGTTAAATTGAACCGATTTACCAACCGTTGTTAGATGCCATGGTATTTCCCTTCATAGATGTGCAAAAACCTGATTTAAAAAACAGTATCATAGCTGTTGAACTTTCTTGTTGTGTTTTTAAATATGTATTTAATCTCCAAGCAAATCTGATTTCGTGGTGTTTGTGCTTTAAAATGAAATGATCACAATCCTAATTTAAGTAATGAAGGATTTGAAAAGTCTGACGGTCATTAGTTGTTGAGTACTCTAATGTTAACCCCTGTCCTGTTTACACGTTTCAAAAGATTAACGGTTGAACACATTACAAGTCTTAAAACATGTAATCAAATGTTATCAGTTACATTACTTTTTAAACTTTTAGATATTAAATGGGTTAATTTGTGATCTATAAACTATTACAACGTTCATAGTAACCTCCCCAAAACTGTACATAAATAATTCCACCAAGGTCTCAGCTACAGCTAAACGTTATAACAAAAACTCAAGGTCCTTGTTGACAGTTTTGTGAGGTGTGTGTGTGTGTGTGTGTGTGTGTGTGTGTGTGTGTGTGTGTGTGTGTGTGTGAAAGCAGCATGGTTTGGAAGAAATTTTTTTTTTTAGCTTATATATGTGATTTTACTACAAACTATAAGCATTCTAACTAAGAAAACACAATATGTTTTTATTTTTTATTTTTTTTCCAACCAAACCGTTTGTTTGCAGTTGTTAAAGTCATAAGAGTGTTTATTGTTATGAAAAGAAGGTAAGTTATGCTAGATAAATAAGTCTTTTTTTTATTAACCACAATGCGTTTATGAGTTATGTATTTGTTCTGTTTCATGTATGCAGCGTTTACCGTACACACATTCAAGAGAAATGCGTAAACTCAATTGTTTTAAACAATCTAAACCATTTAGTCTATCCTTAAAAACCTCTTACATTTTTTTTTCTTCACACATCTATTTTCATCTGTCTCTGGACTCTTGTTAAAACACTTGAGTGCTGACATGAATCCTGCATGAAAGCTAAAAAATAATACTTTTTTAATTTAAAACTATTTTAAACATCATGGTTAACAACACCATTTGGAAAGTGAGAAAGGACGTCTAATCTATTGTATACATTTCTGTCAGACATTTGTACCAACAAACACTTTTGGTTTCAAAGAAAACTTAGGACAATTCATTTTCAATCTTATATAGATATGTTCGTGTTTGTGACCTATTTTGTTTGTTTGTGTATTTTTTTACTTGTTTGAGTGTATATTAGTATTTATTTAGTTTGCATGTTCATGTTTTCTGTAATGTTTACATTTGTGTGTGTGTGTGTGTGTGTGTGTGTGTGTGTGTGTGTGTGTGTGTGTGTGTGTGTTTATGATTGTATGGTTGTGTTTGTGCACTTGTTTGCATTCTCGGTACAATTATGTTGAGGTTGAAAGATCTAGGGGTTAATAAAAATTATAAATGTAACTAAAATAAACTAAATTAACTCGAATTAAATTACATCTTCCTATATGGTCTGACTTGTTAAAAGATTTCACACCCATTTGACCCACTAAATGAACTGTCAGATAACCTCACGATCACAGGCCTAAACCATAAACCATTTTATGGTTACCTGCAGCAGACCATTTACAATACCAGAACCCCCGGAAAACTAATTAGATAACAGCTGAGTTGGAAACCCCAAAAACCTTTAGATGTTTTACAATCTTCGCTGATATGGTCGTAACAGTAAAACCCAAAGACATCAGATTCCAGACACCAGACACGTTTCTAGGCACTACTTGAGATGAAATATTTAGCCTCTCCTGTAATGTTGTTAAAGTTTCTTTGGTAAGAAAATCAAAGACATTCCAAAACATTTCATTCCAGTTAGATTTGTGTATGCCTAAACGCTTGTTTTAATTGATATAGCAACGATATAGCAATGATAGAAGTTAATACTGACAAAATAAAAGACGTATTCAAGGATTTAGACTACTAAAGTATGTGTGAGTGACTTATTAAAATGAAATAAAACAACAATTTTTTCCAACAAGGAATTTTTGTTGAGATGAAAATAAAATGGTATAGGTTAACCTAATTTTTAAGTAAAAACATCGGTCTAATATTAAAACCAGGTAGAATGTTTTCATTAAATAAGAACTGATGTGTTTTTATTAAAAACGTTACTTTGTTTAACTCTTTTAACATACCTTTAAACCTTTGTGACCAACGTTATTAGGGAGGTGTTAGGGGGATGTGTTAGTGGGTGTTTTTTTCTTTTTTATTCGATGCTTTAAACATTAAAAACATAAAGGCGTACATTACTGGTAGATTTACAAATATGGTCTGAGATTACACTCAATTTTCGTTCACACTCTGTACATCATAAAACAAAATAAATGTAAAATAAATAAAACAACACTGAAGAAAAAGATAAAGAATGAAAAAGTAGGGGAGTAACAGATTTTCACATTAAGAAAAAACCAAAGTCCTTTAATGAAGAATACAAAAATCTTGCTTTGAGACTTTTCATTTCTTTTAACGTCTCCAAATACATCACAAATTCCTCTTTAAATGCCACCAAACGCGGGGAGTTTTGAGAAACATACATTTATGAATGTAGAATTTCGTGCCAGAAGTTGATATTAAGAAAATAAAAGACATATTCAATGATTTAGGCTACTAAAGTAAGTTTGAATGGCTTATTAAAATAAAATAAAACATCAAGGACTTTTGTTTAGATGAAAAATAAAGAGCATATAGTTTTAAAGTAACTCATATACATAGATGTAACTAAAGATCCTGAAACAGGACACATATGTTCCAAGTGGGTAGGTATAGAATACCTGAAAGAACATCTAATCATCCGTCTGTTTATACTACAGAAATGATTGTCATATTTTTGGCTCTTCAGTGGGGTGAACACATTAATATACCTAAAGTAGTCATATGTTCAGGCTCATTTGCAGTACTAGTTTAAAGTGTGGCGAATCTTCAACAAGACAATTTGTCATTCATTTTACAGAGTTTGTTCAGAATACAACCAAAAACAAATATTTATTTTGTATAGATACCTGCACATATAGGAATAGAAGGTAGTGGATCAGATAAAAACATTAAAATGTCAGACATCAAATTTAATGAAAGGAGAATTTTGGGGATAGAAAGGAAGCTCTCGCCATAGAATTGGACACATTGCACTTAATCAGTCATTATTTATAAGAGGAAAAACATGTGTCTGGACTTTGTGTTAAATGTGATCTTCCTGAATCAGTTGAACCTATTTTAATAAAATGTAAAAGATATGACAACGAAAGAATACAACTTACTTACACTTAATATAGAAATAAACCAGATCTCATTTTAGAAAATGTTAAATAAAGATGTGACTATAGAAATGTTTCAATGATTAAGTATCTCAAAGAGTTGATAAACAGGATTCAAAGAATCACTACTAAGTTTGTCACGTTTCAATCTGAGACGAGATATTTCTTACCTGTCATTTTGTTAAATGGGGATACTTTTAACTACATATGTATGGTTTAATTACTAGATAACACGACACAAACTCGGTAGAAGGAAAGTGTGAATGGGTGGCTGGGTGTGTGTGTGTGTGTGTGTGTGTGTGTGTGTGTGTGTGTGTGTGTGTGTGTGTGTGTGTGTGTTTATGATTGTATGGTTGTGTTTGTGCACTTGTTTGCATTCTCGGTACATTTATGTTAAGGTTGAAAGATCTAGGGGTTAATAAAAATTATAAATGTAACTAAAATAAACTAAATTAACTCGAATTAAATTACATCTTCCTATATGGTCTGACTTGTTAAAAGATTTCACACCCATTTGACCCCTAAATGAACTGTCAGATAACCTCACGATCACAGGCCTAAACCATAAACCATTTTATGGTTACCTGCAGCAGACTGTTTACAACACCAGAACCCCTCGGAAAACTAATTAGATTACAGTTGAGTTGCAAACCCCCAAAACCTTTAGATGTTTTTACCCCCGCTGATGTCTAACTGATATGCAGGTGACATCACACAGACACCAGATGCCCGGCGCGGTCACGTTTCGCTGCACGACCTGAGACGAGATATTTCTTTCCTGTCATATTGTTAAATGGGGATACTTTTAACTACATATGTCTGTTTTATTTACTAGATAACGCGACACAAACTTACAAACTGGCCAGAAGGAAAGTGTGTTTGTGTGTTAATTGTCATAGCTTGAGAAATTAAGCTTGACAAAAATAAAAGATATATCGACGGCAATAGTCTAAATTTAGACTAGTCGTAGATTAGAGTAATTAACTTAATACATTAAAAAAAACAAATAATGCTTTTTCAATGGTGTTTTTATTATTATTTTTTATTTTGTATTTTTTAAGACTAAAAGTAAATAAAAATCGCATAAAGCTACATCATTTAAAAAGTACAAATTGATCTTATGTTTAAACGGATTTAAAGTTTTCACTAATTAAGGCCTGATGTCTATTTATTAAAAACTACTTAGTTTAATTATTTTAACATTTAAATCTATTTGATGCTGTTATCAGTCTACAGCGGGGCAGTCTCTAGCGCAGGAGGCGTGGTTTTTTTTCCGGAGCATTCCCCGAGCCTCATTCTAAGTGTGTCTGCGGTGCTGTCAGTATCGCTCAACGGAGATGCCTTGACACTTTGCTGTGAGATCTTTTTTTCTTTCGTCTAACTCTCTGTCAGTAATAGTCTAGATTTTTAAAGTTATAGGTAGTGGTAAAGTACAACATAGATTTGATTCGAAGTATCTTGTCTGATGGATTTTATTTTTGATCCGCGTAATGCCTACCATCTTTTTTCTTTTGTTTGAACTTTTTCTCACATTATGACAAACACCAAGTTTTCTGGTTTGTATCGCCGCTTTACATTCATTTCTTTTTCAGTTTGAGGTAAGGTACAAATGCTAAATGCTTTTCTTTTCTAGCTGGTAACAAAACACCTTTTTAAATTTTTACAAGCTCTCACATCTTTTTCACGTGTTGCTTAACGAAAACACATCTGATGGTTTTGACTTGTTTAGTTGTTTTAGATAAATAACCAGTAACCTATTTTTTTTTTTCTTTTTTATTTGTTACAACTTTAACAATGTTTTACACTTTTCCAACTACGAAAACAATCATTACATCGTTCCCATTTTGTTTGTGTTATAACCTTTTTTCTTGATATGCACTGTGTACTTAAAACCTTAATAAAAACTTCCCTTATACCATTTTCATGATTTCATCCCTTTCCACAGTTTAAAAAAAAAAAAAGCACATAGAATCCAACACATTTTCACCCTCCCTCAACGAAATTCCTTCTTAGGGTCGTAAGTTCATATCTAGGTCACCGGGGGTGTACGGCGAGGGGAGGGGGGTGTACAAACAGGTGTCCAGAACAGATGGCTTTTATGACCCTCATCAATCAAATTTTTGACACAACCCATCCTAGATCCTCTCTCATGCTAACTTCTTGAAGTAACCTTACTCTTACACATATACCTTTCCATCCAACTGGTAAAGACGGCAATAATATTTCACCTCCACAGATCCAAAAGAAATCTGCTATTATTAATGATTGATCTTCATAAATTTCTATTGGAGGTAAGGCTATAGTTTGATTTTCACATTTTTCAGGTGCTATCTTACTTCCTTTAGTTGTTCCGAATGCTAAAAGATCTGGAGCTCTAGAAGGAACTCCTGATTTCCAAGAATTTTTCTTATCTATATACCAAATAATAGCACATCTTCCTTTAAATTTACCCACATCTTGGGTTCCTTTTGGTTTATGGAAACACTCATATTCTTGTTTATAATCTATGCTATACCATTTTGGAATCTCTACTTTTTGTTTTTCAATTTTTATATTTTGACCGATATCTGAATACTGACACCAGGATCCCCAGAGTGGTCTAAAGAAATAATCTGTTAATTTAGGATTTCCTAAAAATCCAAGGCATTCGGCAATACAATATGGCCTGGTAAAATCTGTTAAATGACAAAAGTTTCTTCCAAATTGGGCACATTTTCGGTAGTCATATGGATTTGGTATGGCTATTACTTTGTTTAACGGAGATTTGGAGCACAGCAAGCAATTTTCTTTTCCTGTTTCTTTAGCTGTAAAGGCTGCCCATTTATACCATTCATTATTTTGGGCTGTATCCCATAATGCATCAATTTGACTAACGTCTTCATCACCTTGAACATCATAATCAATGTCTCTACGATTTTTGATTATCGTTGGTTCTGTTGGGTTGATCACATTATCACTTTTGTTCAAAGGTTGTAAAGTCAATTGAAGGGAAGTCAGGTTGCTTTCTATCGGTTGAGTTTGAGTCTGCATTATGAGATTCATTAGGCATAGAATGGTCTTCAGACATGTTGTCAGACTTATTCTCTGTCCTCTCCAGTTTGTTTGACAGGAGGAAAGAGCTCTCGTCAGTTTGCACTTCATCATGTGTCTCTGATTCTTCCTCATTGCTCTCTCCTGTATTGTCTGGTTGTCTGCTTTCCTTTCTTTCTGCCTTTCCTGTGGGAACTCTAGTACAGTGGTTTAGATGATACCAGGTTGTGCTTCCCTCCACTTGGACTGCTGTTGGAGTAGCTCTCACCACTGTGTAGGGTCCTTCTCTCCTGGGCTCATTCCATTTTCTCCGGAATACCCTCAGATAAACTTGGTCCCCTGGAACAACTGGACAGACCGTCTCCGATTCCTCACTGGGCTCTTTTCTTTTTTCCTGTAAATAGATAGCTTTATGTATGGCAGTTAGTTTCTTCATATAAGAGCGAAGTTCCATTTGTAATTGTTCTAGAGGAGGTCCTTTATAGGGACCTCTACAATATGGCACAGGCATGGGTCGACCCGTAAGCATTTCATGCGGTGTTAAATGTGTGCTCCTGTTAGTTTGCATGCGATAGCTCATTAGTGCGAGCGGTAATGCATCAATCCAATTAAGTTTAGTACTTTCACATATTTTGTTTATTTTAGCCTTGATAACTCCATTAACCCTCTCCACTATCCCTTGTGACTGAGGTCTATAAACGCATCCTAGTCTCTGTTTTATTCTTAATTGTTGCAACACTTGTTTCACAGTTTTTTGTATGAATGCCGACCCATTATCTGAACTTATTTCTGATGGAATTCCAAATCTAGGAATTACCTCTCTTGTTAGGAATTTAATTACAGTTCCTGCTCCTAGATCCGCGGATGGTACTGCTTCCACCCATCTGCTAAACCTGTCTATGATAACAAGCATGTATCTTTTGCCTTGTACACGCTTTATCATATCCACATAATCACATACAAGATGTTTAAAGGGGCCTTCAGGTGTTGGAATATGGCCTATTGGTGTCACCATGCCTTTTCTTACATTGTATTTAGCACATACTTCACATGTGGACAAAAATTCATCCACCATTGCATATAAATAAGGAGACCAATATCCTTGCTGTTTAATTTTTCTTACTACTTCTCCCCTTGCACAATGGTCAAAACCATGTGCATCTGTAATAAGAATATTCAACAGTGAAGTAGGTGCAACAATGTGTCCTTCATGTGTACGCCAAATTTCCTGTGAGTCTTTTTTAGCTCCCCTTTGTTGCCACATTGATTGTTCATAGGGGCCTGCTTGTTGTTGTATTCGAATAATGTCATCCAATTGAGGATGAGGCTCGATAAGTACAACAGGTGCTAATACTGCTACTTGACACCCTGAAGCTTTTTTAGCTTCTAGATCTGCTGCATTATTTCCTTTGATGACATAGTCATTTCCCTTCTTGTGTGCTTGACATTTGATTATTGCTAGTCGTTTTGGTAGCATCATAGCAGAAATCAATTGCCCTATTTGTTCACTATGTTGGATGGGAGTCCCATCACTCTTTTTGAAACCTCTTTGTTTCCACACTGCTCCGAATAGATGACATACACCATGAGCATACGCTGAATCTGTAAAAATGTTAGCAGTTTGTCCTTTTGCTAACTGACATGCAGTTGTGAGAGCTTTTAATTCTGCTAATTGAGCAGAGCAGGGCTGTACACAATGTTGTGATATCACAGATTCAAATTCTTTTTTGTTTTTCTTCACTACTGAATATCCTGTATGATTTCCTTCGTGATCCCTAAAGCTAGAACCATCTACAAAGTAAGTTACTTCTGCTTCAGTAATAGGTGTTGATTCTAGATCTGGTCGTAATCTAGTAAATGCCAAGGACTCATTCACACACTCATGAGGTTCTCCTTCAAAAGCCAAAGGAATTAATTCAGCTGGATTAACTGTATGGCATCTTTTAATAGTAATATCTGGATATGTGAGTAATGAGGAATAGGCTAGAATTCGAGCTTGTGTCAGAACAAATTTCCCTTGTTCTATTAATTCCACAACTTTGTGATGGGTATATATTGTTACTGGATACCCCATAGTTATTGTGGATGCTTTTTCATAAGCATAATACACTGCAGCTAAACCCTGTTGGTAACATGGCGGGTATCCCTGGGCTACATTGTCTAATTTTGTGCTATAGTATGCTATAGGCTGTTTTTTCCTCCCACTACAGGTCTCTTGCATTAATACAGCTGATGCATAACCATCAACTCTATTTGCCACGTATAGATGAAACATTTTATCATATTCTGCCATTCCCAGGGCAGGGGCCTGTTGTAATTCTTTTTTTATTGCTTCAAATGCTAGTAAGGCATCTGTGTTCCATTTTAATGGATTTCTTAAATGTTGTAATCCTGCTTGTTTCATAATTTCTCTCAAAGGCCCTGTCTTAACTGCATAGTCTTCTATCCAATCGGCACTAAAGCCTGTCATTCCTAGAAACGTCATCATTTGTCCTACTGTCTGAGGTAACGGTGTTTTACTTATACCTTCTAACTGAGCTGGTGCTATAGCTCGTGTACCAAATGCAATTAATCTTCCCAAGTATTCCACTTGAGGCTGGCAATACTGCAATTTGTTTTTAGACACCTTGTGTCCTCCTTCTGCTAATTTTGTCAACACCTTAATTGAGTCTTTGTGACATTGTTCTAGTGAGGTAGAACAGATAATCAAATCATCCATGTATTGTAATAGTGTACCGTCTATTACAAGGTCTTCTAAATCATCCTTCAAAATCTTGTTGAATATATGTGGTGAATGTTTATATCCCTGAGGAAGCCTGGTATATGTATATTGTTTATTTGCAAGTGTAAATGCAAATAAATATTTACTCTCTTCTGCAAGCGGTACACTAAAGTAGGCAGAGCAAAGATCAATTACAGTAAAGTATTTGGCATCAGGAGGGACATTTGTCAGTAAAGTGTGCGGGTTTGGTACCTCAGCTGGCATATCTTCCGTTATTTCATTTATTGTTCGTAAATCATGAACAAGTCACCATCTATTTTTGTCTGATTTGATTACAGGCATAATTGGAGTGTTACAGTAACTAGTAGTTTCTATCAATACCCCTGCCTTCACTAAGCCTTCAATTGTCTCCTTTATTCCTGCTTCCGCATCTGCCCGTAAGGGATATTGTGCTTTTCTAGGCAGACGTGCATTTGGCTTTAGTTGAACTCTTACTGGATTTGCTGATTTTATTAATCCAATATCTGTGTCATGTTGAGACCATAGCTCAGTTGGTACCTGACACTCCATTTCCTTAAATAATTCAGTCTCATTTGTGTTTATTAAATCAGATGCTGTAGTCATCTGTGTCATTTTATTTTGGCTGATAACTACTTCCTGTGGAATTCCCAGCAAACTGGTTGCACACAGAATTTTGATGTAATTTTTGTCAGCTGAATGAAAAATCAATGGGTTTTCTGTTGATTCCCATTTGCTTTGTTCTGCCCTTTTCATCATTGGTCCTAAATCTTTTGCTTTCCAATTTCTTCCTACATATACTGCAATATGCGGGACAGAGTTATTTACATTGAACCATTTTTTGACAAACTCACTTTCTGGTATGTTTAAAGCTGCTCCCTCCTTACCTATGATGATGTACTGGGAGACTATTTCAATCTGCTGTCCTTTTGTTTCTTTTTGCCATTTCTGTTCTATATCTTCATCCCTTTCTTGATCATACATCATTGTGCAATGAAATTCAGACTTTGATAGCTGTGCTTCAGGTATCTGTGCTTCAATAAACTTTCCCCATTTATTGACTGTCTGTCTCACATCTTGTTCTATCTGTCCTATCCAAAAAACATTGGCTTTTGGCTCTGCAACCATCATTTGTTTTTCTGTTCCTATTGAATCAATATATATACCTTCTGGAGAACACCAAATTTGTAGTCCTAATTTACATAATGCATCTCTTCCTAACAAATTAATAGGAGTTTGATTTGATACCAGAATGGGCATTGTTATACTTTGATCTTTTGTTTGTAGACACACTGGAGCTGTTATGGGAATCAATTGCATTTTTCCCGAGAATCCTATTGTCTTTGCAAATTTTCCAGACAAGGGGAGATGTGAAGCATATTTCAAATTAATGCATGTTAAATTTGCCCCCGTATCTACCATAAATGGAAATGGTTCTCCCTCTATTTTAATCTGCATAATAGGCTCTTGATCAGCTTTTGTTGATAAAATTGGAAGCTGACTCTCCCTGTTAGGATTCTCTGGGCACCCCTAATAGCCTGGATTGGGACCTCCCCAAGGGTTTACTGGGCCCTGCACTGGGCCCCGAGTAGGCTGTTGCCAGCTCATCTCCCTTCTACCCTGAGGTTGCTGTGGCCATTGTTGAGTTGGACAGTCAGCTTTGATGTGTCCGGGCTGTCCACAGCCCCAGCACAAGGGGGGAGGCCTGTCTCTGCCTCTGCCTCTGCCTCTTTGCTGTATGGGGTTTTTTCTCCATCCCATTTGTCCTGGCTGTTGAGTATAAACATTTATTATGGGCACAGAGTTCAAGTGTTCATTTGGAGGGACTGCTGTAAGTAGGCTTGACTGAGTAGTAGGTTGTGGAGCAATTACTGGAGGCATTAGAGTCATTTGTTCGGCTGTTGCATTTGTCACTGAATCTTGAATATTTTTCTTATTTTTCTTTGTGAGTTCTTCAAGCTGTAATTGAGTTAGTTTACGTTGTAACTCTTTCTCTTGACTTTTTAGTTTTAGTTCATTTTTTCTTTGCTGTTCCACTGCATGAGACACATGGTCACAAAACTCTTTGTGTGTTTTAGACGTTAAACCGACCACATCCTCCAGCTTGCTTTTTACCGCTGGCGGCATAGCATCAATCACAGCTTGTCTAAACAATGTTGACATTAATGGGTCTCTTTCGGGATCCCCCTCAGTTTCTTGTTTCCACCTTTTCAGCTCTTTTTGGACATAAGTGGTTGGATTTTCTAAATCTCCAATTCCTTCTCCCTTCAGTGATTTAGGATTCAGTCTGATCGGATACTCCGCACGCAATGCCTGCCATACTGCTGGGCGGAATGCATCAAAAACAATCCCATCCATATTGTGAGAGTTCACTGCTCTGTTTAGAGTCGTGGTAAGAAGAATTTCATCCATCTTTGTCCCTCCAAGAATTTTAGCCAGCAGAGCTTTAACATCTCCCACTGCCAATAGCTTTCCCATTGTTTCCTCTTCAAACACTTTAATGAATTTCCCTGCACCCTCATGAATATCAGGAAGGCGAGTGACAAGCCCCTCGAGGTCCTGTGAAGCCCAGGGGACATACTGTCCCTGCTCACCCTTGATTAAAATTGGGAGCTGTGCGGCCAGTGGTCTAAGTGTCCCTTTATCTCTGCCCTGTTCCCATTTACCGTTCTCAAATAACTCCTCTGCCTGATTCTCATCCTCACTACCATAGAACAACTTACTCTTTCCTCTTTCCAATTTATTTACCTCTCTGATCTTTTTCCCTGATTTCTCTAATTTTCTCTTCCATTTCTTCTTCCAAAGCTTGTGCTTGTGCTACAATATCTCTATCTTTCCTCCGTTTTCTTTCTAATCCTTCCTCAAACCAGGTTTTGTCTTCCTGACATGCTTTCATTTTTTCTAACGCTGTACGTGCTTATCTATAACAGTCGAGTTGCAGACCCTCTGCATTCTCCTGTCTAGTTTGCTTCTGTGTTTTTACAGCTGGTTCCTCTCTATCTTCCGTCTCTAACTGCCCTTCTAACTCTAGTTCTCCTGTTACCTCCATGGTTCCCTTGAGTAATGGGAATTCTTTTCCTAAAGGCAGATAGGGAGGGGGGTCTGCATATATCTTTTCTTTTCTCATGTTATCTTTCTCTGCCTCCTTTAGGACTTTCCTAGCCTGTTTTATACTCTTCAACATATCTTCACCTTGTTTTTTAAACAGCGCAAGTACTTCTTTCTCTTTTTCCCTTTTTGTTTCTCTTTTTTCTTTTTTCATATTGATGCTTTTAGTTTTATAGTTTTTTATCAGAGTTTCCATTTCCTCACACAATGCCACATCAAATGTCCCTTCCTTTGGCCATTTTGTCATCATATTTTTTGTTCTCTTCTGCCATTTCTTCGAGATTTTGTCTATTTGCTCTTTACACAGTGGATTTTTTAATCCAAGGATTTCCACTGGTGTGGCTGCCATATCTTTATTTATATTATTACCACCAACAATCAACTTTTTATTTTTATATAATAAACTTGGTTACAATCTCTTCCTTTCCTTTCACTGAATTTAACTATTTTTTACCCCTTTCACCCTACTTTCTATTCTTTTTTATGTGTCATACCCTTTTGAATTTAGTTTTTTATTGTCTCATGCGTTTACACTTTTTTAAATTTATATTATTATTTAACTGTCTATTTTATTTACCCTATTTTATTTATCACTTTTTAGATAACTATTTCTAACAATAATTCTTTATTTTTATTTTTACTTCTCTTTCCTTTTTTGTCCACCCATGTATTAAATCTTTAATGTGGGAACTTCCTCCCTTGCTCTCACTCCCACTGTACTGGGCTCAGAAAATGTTCTCCCCTTTCACACAGACATCCAAATTTCAAAACTCTATTATAGATCTCGGTTCAAACTTTATTGATACTATTTCCCTAAGCCCATTCACACTTGCTACACTCTTTATTGAGCCAGAGTGCTTATGCTTGCATACTTTTTCCCTTTATCTAAGGGATAATCATTCATTAATTGTCCTTTTATTGTCAAGGCTCATCATACATTCATCCCTCTCAAGTGGATCTGGGACGAGTCCAATTCTGCCGGTTCACACCTAAGTGAAGGTCCAGGAACGGTGCTCGACCCGTACCCACCCAATACGGAATTTATTTGTTCATACATTCATCATCGTTCATACGGTCATTCGTCCGGACACAGTTTCATCCACACAACAAAACACAGCTCTTTCTAGAGCTCGCTCTACCTAGAGCGTCCTTAAGGGCCCACTTATTCTGTCTGCTTATCCGTTTATCACTGCCCTTTCCTAGGTCACAGCTATCCGATAAACACAGACCATTGCATACAATGTCTTTTTGCCTACACCCTTTTTGTTTTAAATCTAGGTTACCTTACAAGGCTTTCCTTTCAATAAACCAAATATGTGCATGCGGTTATTTCTTCTGGAGTGAAACCCCTTTTTCAATTTGGATATCCTATTTTTTCTAAATTTGGAAGAGTAGATTTTAAGTGTCCTTACCACTCAGAACTGACCTCAACCAACACAAACGAATTTTATAAGCAAAAATGCTTACCTTGTTTTATGGTGGCCACCCGGTTGTGTTGATCATCGGTCAGCTCAAAAGCGGCTGTCCACTCTGCCACTCTTGTCCAGTCCCATCTGGGGTGCCAAATCTGTGGTGTATTTCGCCGGTTCTCAGAAGAATCACACTCAGTCAGGGGTTTCTCACCGAAGAAAAGACTTTATTTTAAACAAAACAAAGTCGAGAGGACGTTGCAAGGAACTCTCCCGTGCGTTATTTGGTTTTTCCTTATATACATCATACATGGGGCGGTCCCACATAGACATGTCTCCTTTTAGACCATCATAAATCACAAGGGGAGGGGAGGCCTTTAAGGTATGTCTGACCATATGCTTATCTCTGTGCATTCCAGGGCATAGGCAACTTGTCTATTAGATTTTAGGCCTGTAAGAGTTTAATAGAATAATAACTTTAAAACAAAAATGGCTAGATTCACATTGATTATATACTTGATTAATTGAAACTTTACTAATAAAAATCTTCCACAACGGTCAGTTTAACCAGTCTGTCTGCTTCCTGACCTGGGCCCCAGTTAGTCAAGTACAAACTCTAAGACTATGTGCCATATTTCTAGAGGAATAGAAGAGCGGCACCACCCTAGGAGGGATCAAGACCATCTCTTTTCAACAGGTCAGGTCTGCCCCAAAAGCTCGTCCAATTGTCTATGAAACATATGTTATTCTGCGTGCACCACTGAGACATCCAGCCATTGAGTGATGACAATCTGATATGCATCTCATCACCACGGTAAGCAGGGAGGGGACCAGAGCATATTACAGTGTCTGACATCGTGCTTGCAAGATCACACACCTCTTTAATGTCTCCGACTGGCGAAGTTGAACATCATTAGCGCCAACATGAATAACAATCTTACTGTATTTATGTTTAGCATTAGCCAGCACTTTTACATTTTTCAAGTTGTCAGGAGCTCTGACTCCCGGTAAACATTTGACTATGGTGGCTGGTGTCTCAATATTCACATTCTGTACAATAGACTCGCCAATAACTAGAGCACTTTCATCAGGTTTCTCAGTGGGTGCATCACTGAGTGGGAAGAACCTTTTAATGTTTTGAGTGGAACAGAAGAGCGGTGTTTTGACCCGCGACTATGCTGCCTCACTGTCACCCAGTTGCCCTGCTGTGGGGGTTCTATTACCAGAACAGAACAATGCACAGGACTCCCTGAGCTAGACGCATCCAAAGTTGTATAGAGTCCTCACATTGTTACTGTTCTCAATTACAGTTTGGATGCATGTCTCTAATTCTAAAATCTTCTCTGTCAGCCTAACTATTTCCCTGCATTTATCACATATTTTCCCGGATCCAATACGTATCCAGATGGTGGATCAGCACCTAGAAAGGACCTCTACAGCCCTGAAAGACAGCGGAGACCGATGGAGTTTCGGTTCCTTGCCGTTGTCGCCTCTGGCTTGCTTACTTGGGGTCACTTCATCTACAGCGATATCGTTGACTTGCAAATAAATGCACAGACACTATTTAAACTGAACAGAGATGACATCACTGAATTCAATGATGAACTGCCTTTAAGTATCATTTTGCATTTGTAATGATAAAATCTTCATATGACCCTTCCTGTCAGAGCAAGCCACACAACTTCTTGTCCAAGCTCTTGTTCTCTCCAGACTGGACTATTGTAATTCTCTCTTGGCAGGCCTTCCTGCATGTACTATCAAGCCTCTGCAACTAATCCAGAATGCAGCAGCTAGGGTTGTCTTCAATGAGCCAAAAAAAGCTCATGTTACTCCTCTCATCATCAGGTTACGCTGGCTACCAGTAGGCGCTCGTATCAAATTCAAGGCACTGATGCTTCCCTACAAGACGACCACTGGTGCGGCACCAACATGCCTAAACTCACCAGTTCAAACTTATGCACCCTCTAGAAGCTTGCATTCTGCAAGTGAGTGACCCTTATTGTGCCATCCCAAAGAGGTTCAAAATCACCCTCACAGACCTTTTTCTGGACTGTGCCCAGCTGGTGGAATGACCTTCCAATCTTAACTCGAACAGCTAAGTCTTTACTAATTTTTAAAGAATTAAGACCAGGGCTCTGAATCGGTTCAAGGAACGAAAGCAAAAACCTGAAACGAACGATATTTTGACAGGAACAGAACCAGAACCAGAAACTAAATGAATTTTTTTAGTTCCGAACAGAATCAAAAATTTGAAATGGACAGTAATCGGTTAATAATGTTATTTTATCGTTCCGTTTAATATTTAAAATTTGCTGTCAACCAATCACGAATTCCAGCAGTACAGCATACGCAAATGTGACGCTGAAGCCAGCGAGTGAAATGTCCGCTCAGCTATGAACTCAGTCAAGTCTCAATGGCAATGCACCGCCTTCAGGGCCGGATTAAGACCAAATTGGGCCTATTTTTTCTAGGCGTTGGTGCATGTGCATTCGATACTCAAGTAGAGACCTGGGAGTACCGCGGGACCCAGCACAACCGAGTGCGTCGCGGGACAATATTTGATGGATGAATGCGGACATGGGCGGCAAGATATTATTGTGTGCGGGTTGCGGGAAAATAAAGTTATTTGCGGAACTCCCGCAAAGTGGAAATATCTAGCAAAATAAAATTACTAAAAACAGATAAACCTTTATTTATAATAAACTGAAATAAAATAAAATAAAATAGACTTTGCGAAATGGAAGGATGCTGATGAAACTATGGACAGCGACATGTAATTCCATTCCGAAATAGCGAGAGATCCAGTGGTGGAAAAGGCGATGTCAAGAGTTTCCGAGATTAAGCAAAGTAACACGCCATGTAGGCTACTTTGCATTCCAGCTCCCAGCGCACCATTGGAGAGGGCTTTCAGTAATTGCGGTCGCATAAGTGGGCAGAGACGGATTAATCTGAAGCCCTCATCAATGAATGACATGCTATTCCTGCATGGACTACATTAGACGTCGTAGTCTACAATTGTTTTTTAAATTCTGTTTCTTTTTAATTATTTATTTATTTTGCTAAATATTTAAAATTGGTCTATTTTGTTATTGAGGAAAAATTATTTTGTATTTGTTTGTTTGTTTAATGTTAGAGGAAAAGAAGGCATTCTTAAGCAGTATAGGCTAATCTTCCTTTGAACATGAAATAAATCCAGGTTTATTATTATTATATAATTCATTAGGCTATACTATAGCCTAATAGGTATATTTTTATTTACATTTCGTACTTTTTTTACTGTATTTCTATGTTCTATTTTAAGTTCCATTTTCATTCCTTTCATCCATTTAATTAAACGCAAATAAAACAAAACATTTGTTTCTTTTTTAAATTTATATCCAACAGGGGAGCAATTGAAAAAATAACAGAGTAACAGGCAGAATATGCAATGCAATAAAAAAAAAAAAAAACTAAATCCCGCAGGACGAAACTTGATTGTTCGCACGCGCGAGCGGGAGCAAATAACATATTTTTGAGGGAGAGTGATAAAATCTTGCGGGAACGGGACGGAAAAATCCATCCTGCGCAGGTCTCTACACTCAAGCGCCAGCATGCTAAGCCTTTTCCTGCCCAACCGAGGACCGCAGCTCTACTTTGATTATTCCAAACTTTGAGAAGCTCCGCCAGAGTCATTGGACATCATCATGCACAGATAGATGCGCTAACCAATTTCGACATATGGAAACGTCTGAGAAAGACAAACGATGGCAAAAGCTCGTACAAGCTCTGCTGCTGATTCATTCACAGTCACCGGTTTCTGAGTTTAGCAAACTCAGATCAGCTGATTTTGACTGATTAATAATCAGTTAAATGGTTTAAAAAGTCATTTATTTATTTTCAGTAAATTATCAAAATATTTAAAAAGGTTTACCTGCATGGTTTATATATATATATATATATATATATATGTTAGAGCCCGACCGATATATCGGCCGGCCGATATGAGCTTATTGCATTTAAATCGGCATCTGCGTTTATAACGGCCGATGAAACATGAGAAACAGAGTCTCATGCTTTACTCATGTTATGAGTGTTGCATAGTTTTCCCACCAGAGGGAGCTCTGCAGCTGCAGAGTTGACAACAGCGCCAGAAATCCACTAGCGAAGACAAGCCACGGAGATGTACTGTTTTGACGGTGAGTCTGTCATTCGTCATGTGAAATGATTTAGTTCATACACTGTACATAAAAACGGTGTGGTAGTTCTAGCTAACTGTCCTATCATTATCACTTGAAAATATTCTATAACATCACTTACAGCCGCTAATGCATTGCTATATTAGATAAGCCACAAAGCTAATACCATGTTTATCAGTGGAAGAGTGCAAACGTTAATAAGAGGTCAAACTAAAACGTTAGCGTTTAACTTATTCTAAATATATCTGCAGTGTTTCCCACATAATGACCGAGTAACTGTTGCAGGGGGGAGCGTGTAATCAGTCAATGACTAGAAGTTATGTACAGCGTGCCTCGAAAAAAACAACAACTGTTATGTTATTCTAACGCTAATATAGCTTCCTTTTTAGCAGGCCCCTTAAATGCTTGCTATTAACATGTTTGAATGTGGTTCTTCTCAAAATTGACAGCGGTGTGTTCATGACAGTAACGTTAACTATTCAACTTCAAATTGATTCCGTAATCTTCCGCACAAAGAGAAGAGAAAATATACGGGTCCGTTGTGAATGTGTCTGTGAGAGCAAATATAGTGTAGTTACAGTAACTGCAGTAGGTGTGTCAGAAATGATTAAACTAGAGGGGACATGTAAATAATGTGAGCTGAACAAGCGCTTTTTTCTTTTTTACAGATTGTTTCAAAGCAGCTTTACAGACATAACAGGAAAATGTTGTAATAATATTGTTAAATATAAGTAGGTAATAGGTAATACCTATTGCTTGACAAAAAAAAAATATATAGAAATATATATATATATATTTCAAATGTTTGCCTATGTAGGAGATCCCTGTTTATTATTATTATAATTATAATGATGACACGAGTAATGATATTGCTATAATATTAATATATAATATTGCTATAGCTTCTTATATTAGTAATTCTTGTTCTTTTATAAATACTGTTAATTGAAATTATTTTGTTGTGGAGTGAGGGGAACTAAAATAGAATAGCGGAGCTTCACAAATTTCCCAGAAGCTGAACAGTTTTCATTTGCTATTAACCTCAAAATAATTATTGAATGAAATTTGGAGTCCGACTGCACATACAGCGTTACTTATTATACATTTACTATTATTCTATATCCTTTATATTAAATAACATTTTAGCATCCAGATACGTCGGGAACATGGAGACATTTGGATTCGTGCCGAATGAGAGAGAGCCTAAACTTCAAAGGATTTGATTTGAAGAGAAACTAATAACTGTTTTTATAATGTTTTTAAACATTTTGCTTTAGACTACAGGCATTTTAGCCTTCATTATTTCAGAAAGTAATAGGGCTAATAAAATACAATGTGAGCCGCGACATTGTATTAATTTTTTTTTTTTACTCTCAAAACGCAATCTTATACAAGTGAAAAACTGAAGGAAAGGCGGAAGATTATTTATTTGAATTCTGGCACTCTCTCGTGATGGCTCGTGACGCGCGCTCTGACACACCTGTCATCTGATGGAGGCGGAACTTAGCAATTGTCTTTTTCTTTATTTGTTTTATTTTTCTACAGTTTGTGTATATGTGTGAGTGTGTTTTATGTTGATTGTACCTGTATCTGCATGATTACCATCTGTTTGAGTGCAAATCAGCTCGCTGTTAGTGTGTAATCATGGCTATCAATGTGAACGGCATCTATATGAATAGAGAGTGGTTTATTGACCTTATGGCGCATTTCTATTATTACCATGTCTATAACTGGCCATTAGCACATTAGCACGTATTTTCATTGTAATTCATTGATCTCAGGATCTCCTGTAATTGGCATACAAAGTTAATTAAAAAAATCATTTTTATTTTTCTTATTTTTCTTACTCAAATTATTCTTATTGTACTTTTCTAGTGCTCAAATAAATTACTAATATTTCAAATTTGCCGTCTAGTGTTTTATAATTGAAACATGCTGTGGTATGTTTAATGACTAAAATAGTTTGTAGAACCCTTCAATACAGTTGGTAAATATTTTTATATTGGGGGGGGGGGGGCATAGTCATAGTCCCCAAGAAATGGTTGCAGGAATCTAATTTTTCATGGTATCTTCTTCAGATTTGAAATAGAAACTCATGAGACATTTGGCTTTCAACCAATTACTTTTCTAGATTGCTCCTGAACTGATTTAATGTATTTTTATATCAAATAAAAAAATAAAAAAAGATAAAAAAACATTTCAAGGCACTTCAGTGTCTGTAACTTTTAATATTTTTGAGCATTATCAACTCTGGTTGATAAAAATACAGCCCAAATGATGTGTGTAACACACTAAATTAAGAAACTGTTACAATTTTAAGTTAGGTAGGGCACTTTTAAATGACACCCCAGTCCGACAAAGATACAGGTGAATACTCCCTACACAGTAGCAGGCTGTAAAGGACCACATCAAACAGCTTCTGGATAGCAGAGTGATCAGGGAGAGTAGCAGCCCTCACGCATCACCAGTTGTCCTGGTGCAAAAGAAAACTGGAGAGTTACGGATGTGTGTCAATTACCGTCAACTTAACGCCAAGACAAGAAAGGATGCCTACCCATTACCTCGTATTGAGGAGTCGTTGAATGCCTTTATGCTATTGGATTGGATGCTATGATGTCATAATCTGTTCTTCTTCTGTGGCCCAGCACTTGCAGAGACTGGAGATGGTCCTCAGCCGACTCCAACAGAAAGGGAATAAGTCAAAGCTGAGTAAGTGCCATTTTTTTTTTCAGAAGGGAAGTGCAGTACTTGGGACACTGGTGTCCAAACAACGTGTGGCCACTGATCCAGCAAAGGTATCTGCTGTGAATAACTGGAGGACGCCTTGTGATGTGACCGAAGTCTGATCATTTCTTGGTTTTTGCAGCTATTACCATCCCTTCGTTAAAGGGTTTGCTCAGTTAGTGGCTCCACTTCACCAACTAGTGGCAGATGCTATTAAAACTGCAAAGATGAGTAGGACCAGGCCAGCTGCCATCCTACCCAGAATGAGGACTGAAAAATGTGAGAGATCAAGAGGATGTTTACAAGTGCTCCCTTTTTAGCATTCGCTGATTTCACCAAGCCCTTTGTCTAGGAGATAGATGCTAGTCACCGAGGGCTAGGTGCAGTCCTGTCCCAGGAGAAGGAGGGAAAATTGAGAGCTGTGTCATATGCTAGTCGCTCATTGCGTGGTTCAGATCATAACATAGAGAATTATAGCTCCATGCTTATGGAGTTCTTATGAGTTCTTAGCTTGGCAGCAAATGTACAGTTTACATTGATAATAACCCTTTAAGTCATTTTCAGACCCTGAAGCTGGGTGCAACTGAACAAAGATGGTTTACCCAGATGGTAGCTTTCGATTTCACTGTACACTAACGCCCAGGTAAAAATAATGCTGACTCTCTCTCTCGGCAGTACACCACGCAGGCAGAGACCACAGCTCTGGAGACTGACCTGTGGAGAGTTGAATCTTACCATCCCCTCATCCCCGATAGAGCTGAAGGAGCCATATCTCACAAAATTGGAGTCCTTCAAAGTTGATCCAATGCTGATCTGGCAATGTTGCCGGAGGTGGATCCTGTTTTGAAAGACCTTCTCTCTCTTTGGAGACTAGGAAGGCCTCCTAGCAAAGAACAGCGGGCCAAACTCACCAAGGATGTACAACCTCTCCTTTGGTGGTGGAATTGTATCCTGGAGAAGGACGGCCTGAAGACCAGAAGACAACTGCCCCTCATGGAGACCCATATTCCCAACTACTGCCCTAGTGTCTTCACCAGGAACTTCTCTGGGGTCTCCATGACCAAAATGGACGTCAAGGAGTACGGCAAACTACTGAGGCAATAGTGTTACTGGCCAGGGATGGGAGCGGAAATTGAGAAGTACTGTCAGAACTTCCAACACTGTTGTGCGCGTTGGGTTTATTTTTCATGTAGGTACTGTTGGTCATGGTAGAGCATGTTTAATCACTGACATTTGAATTTGAATACTTATTTATTTCATTTTATCAGGGTAATTTCTAGAAGCATGTGTCTACTCTTCACGGAGGACACAGGCTTCTGCATGGAGATTTAATATTTGTCATGATCACCTCATTGTCACCTGAGCTCCTGGGCTGGTAAATGTCTTAATATGCACATTTTCCATTGAGTGTTTCAATGAGCTGTGGGACAGTTCAGCATACTGAAAAGTAGGCCTATATTTTCTAGCTATGTTTGAGTTGATTATGCTATGCTGTGTAATGAGGCTAGCAACTAATATGACCATTTTCTCCTGAAAAGGGACCATGCCAGCCATTGTTTTCTTGAAATTAATATGCATTTCTTCTTTGTTTTGTTGGTTTGTTTGTTTAGTTATGTGATTTTGCCTCTGGGTCTACCACCCATGTGCCCCACTTGTAGCATTGTTCATTAACTAGTGGTGCTATCAATGCTGGTGGTTCTCCTCCCTAACTATGTCTTCTGCTTAGGCTATCCCGGTACAGGGCTGGATCCACACTGATGCTTTGCACCTTCTTGCCAAGGGAACACATTAGGAGAGACACTGTTTTGAGGTGTACTTATAACTACAACACGATATGAGATTTTGTAGTGGTATCTGGAGATCTTAAGTGTGTAGTGCTTGCTGTGTTGCATGCTTCGTCTAGTGTTTGGGTTGCTGTCTCCTGTTTCTTTTTTTTTTTTTTGTCTCACCAGGGGTCCTCCTGAACAGGGGTTTCGCATTGGCTGATCCGACCTTCCTAGCCTGAGGAAAATCCATCAGTTGTTTATAGCAGTATTTAAGATCCATCTAAATTACTTTTTTACACCTTTTGTGTAATCATGGGGTGGTGTAGTCAGACTGTAAAGAAGGTTTCCTGCTTGATGGGTACCACACATGCTAATGCCAACAAAGTTTTCTATTCTATTCAAGATAATGTTATGGTCAGTAGTGTCGAATGCAGCACTAAGATCCAATAGCACTAATAGAGAGATACATCCACGGTCAGATAATAAAAGCAGGTCATTTGTAACTCTAAGGAGTGCAGTCTCAGTACTATGATATGGTCTAAATCCTGATACTATTTTCTCTAAAAAGGAATATAATTGTAAGGATACTAACTTTTCTAGTATTTTGGATCAAAAAGGAAGATTCAAGATCGGTCCGTAATTAACTAGTTCTTTGGGGTCTAGTTGTGTGTATTTTTTTTTTTTTTTTTTGATGAGAGGCTCAATAATAGCCAGTTTGAAGGTTTTGGGGACATATACTAATGTCAATGAGGAATTAATAATAGTCAGAAGAGGATCTATGACTTCTGGAAGCTCCTCTTTTAGGAGCTTAGATGGAATAGGGTCTAACATACAGGTTGTTGGTTTAGATGATTTCAGAAGTTTATACAATTCTTCCCCTCCTATAGCAAAGAATGAGTGGAACTGTTCCTCAGGGGATCTAAAGTGCACTGTGTGATGATATACTGTAGCTGACGCTGCGTGGTTGCAATTTTATCTCTAATAGTTTTGATCATGGAATTAAAGTAGTTGAGAAAGTCATTACTGCTGTGGTGTGCTGTTGGGAAATGTCAACACACTTTATTTTTTGTCAATCTGGCCTCTTTATTGAATAAATATCTGGGGTTATATTGTTTTCTTCTAAAAAAGAGATGAAAATAATCAGATCTAGCAGTTTTTCATGCTTTTCTGTAGGATAGTGTACTGTCCCGCCAAGCAATACAAAATACCTTTTCCTGCAGCTGGGTTCCATTGTCCTGGCTGCTCACTTTAGGGTGTGAGTGTGCTCATTATACCTCAGTAAGACTGTTTTCCTTAAACTTCCTTAAGCGTAAAGGAGCAACCATATCTAAAATGCTAGAAAAGAGAAAGTCCATAGTTTCTTTTATATTATCAAGTTGTTCAGTTTTTAGATGCGCTAAGGAATTGAGATAAATCAGAAAGATTAGTTACAAAGCAGTCTTTTGTGGTAAAAGTTGCAGTTGTACAATACTTGTAATAAGGGGTAGAATTTAAAATTTTGGCTATATGTGTAACGGTCAGGAACACAGGAGACGAGAGATCCAAGAGCAGTGTGAGTTTTATTGCGTAATCCGAAATCTAAATCCAAAAACAGGCAAAAGGTCATAACCAGAAACATCCTTCCGAAAACAAAACAAACAGGAAACAAGAAACAAGAAACTAGAACCACAAGGGAATGTGAGGAAACTAGGAGACAGAAGGTAAGGACTCCATGAAACAAACAGCAAACAGACCGGTATAAATAGGCAGGATAATGACTATTAAGTGAAGACACCTGAGTTAAATTAACAGGTGTGCAATTACTGTGATGAAGGGACAAGGCCTTGTGGGAATTGTATTGCCTGCTGTGAGGCACCTATCGGGAAGTTATACCCCTAGTGGAGACCCAGGGAAACACAGAACAGACACCGTGACATTACCCCCTCCTCTACAGAGCATCTACCAGATGCTCAACCCGGACATAAGAACAACCCAAGGAACACAGAGAACAGGAGGGAGGACCGGCGGAGGACCACGGGGAGGGACGGAGGGCCAAGTAATAGAGGTAAACAGAGACAGGAAGTGCAAAGAAACAAAAACAACAACAAGGAAACCAGGAGGGAGGAGCACCGGCAGAGGACATGGGGGAGGAATAGGCGGCCAGGTCCACAAAAGGAAACAAAAACAGACTAGGAGGGAACAGAAAGTTCAGGGCCCAGGGCCGAGCTGACAGGGCAAGTATCCGGGATGGATCAGGTGGAACTGGAGCCATGCGGTCGAGAGAGAAACCCACCAGGGCTGCGCAGAAGACCACCACATCCGTGCGGTCAAGACAGAAGCCCACCAGGGCAGCGCAGAAGACCACCACAGCCGTGCGGTCGAGACAGAAGCCCACCAGGGCGGCGCAGAAGACCACCACAGCCGTGCAGTCTAGACAGAAGCCCACCAGGGCGGTGCCGAAGACCACCACAGTGGGATCGATGACACAGGAGAGCAAGTCTGGTTAGGCAAGTTTGAAACAGAGAAAATGAACAGGTTAAGGGGTGGTCTCAATGGTAAGTTGCGTGCTGGAAGTTCCGCAGAGACGAGGAGAGGCTCTGTTAGTTCAGAAGAGACGTGGAGAGGCTCTGGTAGTTCAGCAGAGATGTGGAGAGGGTCTGGTAGTTCAGCAGAGACTTAGAGAGACTCTGGTAGTTCCGCAGAGATGTGGAGGGGCTCTGGTAGTTCTGCAGAGACGTGGATCAATGGTGGCTTGACTCTGCTCATGAAGATCAGTGGTGACCTGACTCTGCTCATGAAGATCAATGGTGACTTGCCTTTGCCCATGAAGAACACTGGTGACTTGACTTTGCCCATGAAGAACACTGGTGACTTGACTTTTCCCATGAAGATCACCGGTGACTTGATTTGACTCCTGAGCTCTAACTGTGGTAGTGCTTAACTCATGAGTGTCAATGGTGACTTGACCTGACTCTGAAGTGTCAACTGTGACCTGACCCGACCCTGGATGGTCAACGGGAACCTTACTCAACTCTGGAGGGTCAACTGTGGCTGTCATCTTGTGCAGAGGTGTTGGAGAGGTGGCCATCTTGTGCCATGGCTCTGGACAGGTGGCCATCTTGTGCCATGACTCTGGGCTGGCGGCCACCTTGTGCTGTGGCACTGGGCTGGTGGCCACCTTATGCTGTGGCACTGGGCTTGCAGCCATCTTGCGCATTGGCACTGGGCTGGCGGCCATCTTGCGCAGTGGCACTGGGCTGGCGACCACCTTCTGCTGTGACCCTGGTCTAGAGTCGGCCATCCCACCGGGAGAGACAGGTGTGGCTCCCACGGAGACCGATGTTGTAGATACAAAATGAACCCCCAAAAAACAAAGGCATCCAGCTGATCCATTTCCCTTTCTGGCACAGGGTTATCTAGACTGTTGTTGAAAAGGTCTTTCAGGGCCAAATCATTATATCCCATTCCACCTGACAGGGTCCAGAACACTTGTGCTACACCACCCACCTCATTCCCCTCTTGATGGAGGTTGATTAATTTGAGGAATTTTGCCCTCCACTCCTTCATACTGGCTGGGGAACGGACACAGCTGAAGGCACTAATCTCTCACACACACACACTGCTGAAAATGCTGATTGCACACAGGTGTACCCACCATACATTCACTATATAACACTCACTCAGACACCTTCAGGCTGCCGAGTATTGTATGTGCTTATAGCTAATTAAGCTGATAGCTACTCTACGGAACCTGCAGTTGAGTTTAAAGTTTAGTCTTAGTCCTGCCTTGCCTGTTTCCCTGTGTTCTCTTCTTTGCCTTGGATTACCTCTCTTGTTTATCCCTGTTTGTATTATGTTTGCCGTGGACTGACCCTTGCTTGTTTCTCGGACTGCTCTAGCCTTTCCTTCTACATGCCTGTTTGCCATCACCTGATCTATACCCATTTCTGACCATGTGTTGTCAATAAAAGCTTTGCGTATGGATCCGCACGTCTCCCGTCGGGTTTGCCCCGTTACAGCTGTATTTATATACCAAATAATACTGCTCCAGAAGGACCATTTAGTGAAGTAATGATTATATTTAATAAGCCTTAGAATGGAAGATAAAGCAAATGATGGGAAAAAAAATCTAATGTGAGATTGGTTTGATCTAAAGTTAGAAGCATGGTTAGCTAAAATAGGAATGTTTTTAGCAGTTTGTCACTGTCGGGTGGAATCCTCGTTTCTCCAAAACTATTTTTCAGGAAATTAAAAAAACAGCATATTTGTTTAGGAAATAAACCTTATATTGGTAAAGTTGGTAGTATATCTTATATTGCTATCATATACTGTTGTAAACCAACATTAACACAACGTTTCCCCAAAATCATGTTTTATCGGAGATGCAAGTCTGCGGTCATGTTGAGCCTTTTGACAAGAGACAAGGCTTTACAAGCTAATCAAAGCAAATGATTGTGGTTACATACATCTTCCTAAACGCTATTTTAAACGTTAGAGCTATGAATGACGCAATACCGAAATGAAACGTTAAACTGACTAGGCTGTCCAAAAATTAGTCTAGTCTGCTCGCAAATTTAACTTCGATGCTCACGGGCTTCCTTCTGCAACGAAGCATTACAGCTATCGATTTTTAACAAAACAGGTCTAATGAAATGTATCTAAACAAACTATTTTAAACTTTATTATCTAAATAAACAGAGTTATCCAAAGAGGCTTACTTGGCGCCAGTAGACAGCCTTTTTTTTCCTCCCATAAATAAAAACCTTGCTACTTGGGGTGTTTTACATGCATAGCGCCAAGAGAGGCATAGTCTATAAGTAGGCTTAACAGTTGAACTTAATGTCAGTAAAATAATAATAAAAACAATAATTTAATGGTGGTATCCAAAACATCCAATTTAATTAAAGTATCATATTAGATAAATTTTCAAACTTCAATGCACATGCATAATAAGCCTGGTAATAAGTAGATATTTGAAATACATCATTAACGATATCATAGTGTAACTCAGATAAAATCATAGTTGTGGAAATGCAGTGAATTGTCTTTCGCTAAGTTCAGATCCTCAGACGAGCGCCAGGACAAACGGGGGTCAAGGTTTTTTTTTTTAAAGCCCCATGAAAATCACGTTAGCTATCTCACCAAATATGACGACAAAACCAATGCATAGTGTCTAACTAATTCAACAGCAGGCAATTTTTGTGCATTAAATTCATTATCCTCGTCAGAAACAAAACCATGGAAGATTTCAGTCAACACGATAGCTACCTTCCAATGCTAGACCTAGCAGAAAGTAAAATCTAGCATCCTCAGAAACGATACATGACACCTCAGCACTACTATTACTTCGAGATAAAACTGTTATTTATAATGTATATAATCTGTTATTATATAATTCATATAACTGAATCATGAAGAAGATGTATAAAGATGAACCATACCCTGAGTGTAAGTGCTAGCCTAAGCTTTGCCCATGGGTGGACCTCTACGTTGTGTAAAGTATCTGGGCTGAAGATCAACTATGCAATTTTTGTGATGTTACATGTTTTATGTTTTGAATTTTTATTTCTGTTGTATACTACATAACTGTGAAAACCAAAAGCAAGTGCTGAACCAATTGCACACTCATGCTTATAACATTGTTTTATTTGAAATGATGGATTAAGGAGACAGGATCTTTTACTTCCTCCTATTGTTGGGGAGAGGTTGGGTCCTGCTGCTCCGCCAGAGTGTTGTTACATAATCAAGTCATTGGTGATAAAACTGTGTGACTTAATTCAGTTACTATGTAGTGATAACTGATGAGACTGAATTATGAAGCTGCACTCAAGACATGTAAAAATGAGAATTAGTAAGTCTCAAAGAGCGAAATATGTGGAAGATTTTTATTGGTCAAAATAAAAATTGATCAAGCATAATCACTGTGAATGTAACCATTTATCTATCAAGTTACTTTTATATTGTAATCATATGTATTTTACTTTGTGTACAGAACTCACATGCTCACTTTCTCAAACTAACAAAAAATATTTTGTCTTACATTAAAATGCCTACTGTTTTTTGAAGTAGCAGCTGCTTATTTGTCTCGCCAGAGTTGGCAAGAGCTTTCTTTCTTGAGCTTTCTTGGGGATATTGTTGACGAGTTGTGCTGGGTTTTGAATCATTTGTAGTTTATGCTGAGTAGCAATTTTAATTTATATTTATTGTCAAAATCCAACCTTGCAGAAGTTACATTCTCAGTTATGAGTTCAATTCACCTTGTTTTAGTCACAATCTTGACTCAGACTTCAGGTCTTGCTTTTGAATTGATTAAGGTGTTCTCAAGCACAGATCTAGATGACAATATTATAAAGGATTTATAAGCTTCATATAACTGTGTGACAACTAAAGATATCACCTTTTTATGTAATATTTACAATTACACATAAAACTCTCAAAGACTTTTGTCATTCAACAGAAAACTGAAATAATGTATTTTATTGGAAATTGGAATCATCCATAAATATGTTTAGATTAAGGAACAATAAAAGTAATTTTTCAGTTTTTTTTTTTTTTTTTTTTTTTTTGGAAACAAGTCATTTCTTACAGCAATCAAAAGAAAAACATGAATGTCAACATAAAAAAAAATACAGAAAATTTGTGATCTTTCCATGTTTCAAGAATTAAGTTTAAAGAAAAGATGTACAGTACCATAGAACGAGGGTAAAATATTATAAAATACTTGTATTTTTTATGCTGAATTTATACCAGCAATATTTTCAAAGTAATAAATAGAAGGGATTGAAGACATATATGATCAAACTATTGCCACTTCCTCCCCCTCGTCATCTTCATCTTCATAGCAACGATTCCTCTTGATCATCTCCTCTACAGTCAGGGACTCGTTAGCCTCCTCTCCATCCCAGAAGCCCACATCCTGAGATGACCTAAGGGCTTTTTCTTCTACAGTTGGAGAGGATATGTCTTGGGAGAACTGGAGCTCAGGAGAAGTGCTTAAGCATTTCACCGGTTTTTCCTCATCTTCCACGTGACCTTTTGGAAACTCATGTTGTTTTAGCTCAGGCTGCTTTTTTGTTAGTTGAGTCTGGGACTCTTTATTTGTTTGTTGTTGATCAACTTCAATTTTTGTTTGTTGTGGCTGAACTTCCTCTTTTGTTTGTTGTGTCTGTTTGAGAATAGAAGGGGACATCTTGTCTTTTCTATCAAGTATGTTTGGACTTTTAACATTCTCCTTGGATATGTTGATGCTGTCCTTTGTCTTTTCATTTGGGATTTTTGCCTCCTTTTGCACTTCAGTTTTGTCTGATTTCACTTTTGAACATGAACGAAGATCCTCCACCGAACCTCCTCTGACCAAAGCAACCTTGTGAAATAATGGTGACTCTTGTTTTGAAGCATTGGATAATGCTAAGCTTGGTGCCACAGAAAAGGGACGGCTCCGCTCTTTGAGTGAGGAACTACGTCGCAGACTTCTCAGTTCTGCTCTTTCAGGGATCTGCTGTGCAGGTGGAGCTTCTTCCTCTGGAGGCCACTTTGCTCTGAAAAGCTTGGATGAACCCTTTCCAACTTCAATGGCTGGACTGGAGACTTTGGAGCTTTCATCATTGTCTGCAGGAGGTGGCCACGCAACTCTCAGTTTTCTTGTTTCCACAGAATTGGATTGTGGTTTTTCTGTGGAACTGGTCACTTGATTTTTTTTCTATGGAACTGCAGCCAGGTCAGTGAATTTGGCCAGTCGTGACTTCTCCACTTTAGGGCTCAGTTGTTCTGTTTGCTTCACTAACAAAGAGTCTTCCACAAATGGCTTTGAGTTTTCACCTTCCTCAGCTTCTTCCTCGTTTGTTCGTGGTGTCCATGTTTCTTTGTGTGGTCGATGGCCAAAGCCCTCATCATAGTTGCCCTTAGTCTTGAATAGCTGGCTGAAGTGAAGTTTACAGTAGATATTGCCATGTAGAGAAGCATATGTCCCCAAACTGAAATAAACGAGACGCAAAAGAAGACATATTACTGCCATGTGAAGGGTATCTAAAATTAGACCTCAGTAGGTATTTACTAATATTGACTAAATCTTTTAATATATAGACTAAGGCTCTCAAAATGAATGCATTAATGTATATGATTAATATGATTAAAACTAAATTATTAGCATTGTTTACACATTTATTCAGTATGCATTTGTTTGTATTATTCAGCAACATAATGTTTCATGGTAAATCCAACTTTGCAGAACATAAACATAACAGTAGAAACAACAGGTAATACATTATGAAATATTTTTACAAACCAAAATTATTGTTTGTGATAAACTATTCTTTTTTCTTCTTCTTTTTTGGATGCTGTATTTTAAAGATAATTTTGTAAAATCCAAATAAACTTTTTGTTCACCTCCTTGAACAGGTCCTTCTACAGGGAGACTTAAAGACAGCTGACTGCCCTTGCTGTGACAAACCATGTGTAACCATATGACCACCCAGAAATGTCTGGGAGCTTGCAGGTGCCTTGGTAGAAGACATTTCATGGAGTCACACAACCTGCAGGAACTGGCAAATCTGGTCTTTTTTTTTTTTTTCCAAATGTCTACATAGACTAAAAATAGAGGGACAGAAATCGCACAGATTTCATTAAAAATATCTTCCTTTTTGATCAGGAGATGAACAAAACTCTTACGGGTTTGGAATGACATGAGGGTAATGAGAGTAAATTATGACAGAATTTTCATTTTTTGGATGAACTATCCCTTAAGTTGTATTGAAACCCCAGAATATTATTTAAGAGATCAAAGTAATTTAAAATAAAAACTGACCTGAGCTTTGTAGTACAAAATGCACAGCGGAAGCAAGTCTTGTGGTAAATCTGCTGATTGGCAACATGTTTCTCTCATGGGTAAACAGTCTTCTGGCAGGATACACATCTTTCCTGGACAGGCAGGTGAAATTTCTGTTCGGAGGGGAAGTATAATAACCATCTCATCAGCAAAGAAATTCAGTATTTAGTATAAATATTAGATTTCTATGGTATCAAATCTTGTATTCCATACTAACAGTTAGCAGATTGTCCCAACATTTTTTAAAGAATTTAATGTTCATATTCTATACTTTACCACGGACAAACTGTATTATTTTTAATTTTGTATTTGACTATTAGCTATCATTAGCTAAATATAAAAGTGTTTTCTCCAGGTAGAATTAAATCTTTGTATGAACATAAAATCCATAAGATTTTGTTTTAGATTAATATAAATTAATGCGTAGGCCACAGACCCTGGTCTCTTTAGGAGGGTCCTTGTTCTCTGATACAACTGTTGCTCCACTGGGGCTTGTGTGTACATGCTCTCCTGAAGGAAACACAAATAAATGGCAGATCACTACATACTGTACACTATATAGAGTACATCTTTCTGGCCTACCATTTTCTTCATAGTGTTTTTTTCTTCTTCAGTCCATCCATCCATCATAAAACCCCTTAATTCACAAATTTACAAAAAAAGTAAGCTTCATATACTGCAAGACAATGACAATTCTAGAGGGAGGGCTGACATGTTAGGACTAGAGAATAATATTTTTAGCTTGCATAGTTTTTAAGTCTAAAGGCATGTGTGCATATAACATAACTCACTATTTATAAAATCAGCTCATGGTTTCAGTATAGAATTGTAAGAAAACATTGGACTCACCATTGATATTTGTGCAATTTGACCCAGGGAGTGTGCTCTGTATCAAATCAGAGACAAAGGAGGAACAATTAATAAAATAAATAGGAGTTTGTTCAATCTTAAACAATTTACTATTTTGACAAACATTATTATAACACCATGAGACATTCACTTAGATTTAGAAGGAAACATGGCTGTACCACTATCTGTCCATCACCAACAGGTGGCGAAATATCCTTATGTTCCTTGCAGGGAACCTCTGTTTCTGACTGGTTTGCCTGAAACAAATGACAATCAATCCAAATCAGTGTACTTTAAAAATAATCCAATCATGCATAAATAAAACAACATCATTTGTATGTTATATGTGTTTTACCACACATTTCTCACCCTAAGGGATTTACAGTTCTGCTACAATTACTATCTTCTAATTCTTGATTGTATAATGCCAGAGTTGGGTCCGAGTCCACCTTTGTCGAGTACGAGTCAAGACCAAGTCCTTAAACATCAAGTCCAAGTCCGAGTCTGAGTCCAAAAGGGGCCGAGTTGGACTCAAGTCCGAGTTCTTAAAGGCCGAGTCCGAGTCGAGTCCGCCCGAGTCCAGAAAGTAATTAAATTAAAAAAAAGATTATAAATTGGTATTGTAAATTTTTACATTCTATTAATATTTTAACCTTTCAACCCATTAAACCAATGACAATATAAAAATTTAATAAAAAAATACCACTGTTACATCTAGTCATTGCCATTGAACATTTTTATTTTATGTCAACAGAAAAAGGTTTCAAAGGTTTTATTGTGTTACAAGTGCATGAAAATACAAATGAACCTGTTTTATTATTGTATCACACTATATTGTCCTCCAATTAAAGCTGACATTTCAGTTATTTAATGCCTCTCCCCCACATTTGACAAAGGTAAAGTGCAGCCAATGATGAGATCCTTAATGATGGCATTATGAATTTCCTGTTGTCTTGGGAGAGTTTGCATCATAAAGTAGCACTGCTTGTTTGGTCAAATCTAGTCTTGCAAATCCTGCAATGCTGAGCTGTGCAGCATCTGTTGGTTGCTGCTGCTGTCTTTGGTACTTGGTTGCATCTGAACCGAAAACCGTTTCTTTCGGATGCGTCCGATTTGAGAGCCGATGAACTGATGATACTGCGCATGCGTGTAATTTTTCAAGTATTTCGTTAAACATCGGAAAGTGTGCTAAAATAACTAATATATATATATATATATATATATATATATATATATATATATATATATATATATATATATATATTTTTTTTTTAGATGCATGTTTCTAATTTGTATATTGTAGATTATGTATGGGCCAAAGGGGTTTTCAGGGAAGTTGGACAACAATTAAGACTCTAAAGACTCCATGTTTAATAGGAATAAGGGATGATTTATGAAATATCCGTACTGTATTTATAGTTAATGATGACACAATCACAAATTGATTTTGTAGTAAACAGAACATGAACACGAGTAGAGCAGCTGATGATACTGAACTGCAGCATGTGCCAGTTTGAGCGATTCTCTATTTCGAGTCAAGAATTGGTTGCATCGGTTTTCGGATCATCAGTAAACTGAACCGAAAACCGTTTTTTTTCAGAGGCGTCCGATTCGAGAACCAAGGAGCTGATGATACTGCGCATGCGTGATTCAGCATGAAGCCGACTGACTCACAGCGCGTCTGAACCGAACTGATTCTTTTGGTGATTGATTCTGAACTGATTCTCTGCTAATGTTATGAGTGCGGGTAAACCGAGGGCTTGGATTAAGGGCAATCTGACGAAACGTAAGTTCAATTAATAACAAATACATCGCAATGGATTATGTATAGTAAGCGGATCATGGTTTCTGCGCTGATGACACCTAATTTACTTTATATCTTCAATACTTAAATCCTCATATGCACATTATTGCAGTTACTGTATTTGGGTGTGTTGTTGCAAAACTTAATTGTAAACTTTTCATGATTATGAGGTTTTTAACTGACTGAAATTATGATTAGTGACTTTATATATTTGAATGTTTGATCGACATCGCCAATGCCAGTCATTACGTCGAATGTAAAAGAACCAGTGAACCGTTTTTTTTTTAATCAAACCGTAAAATCCGAAAGAACCGGTTTGCGGAAAAGAATCGAACTTCCCATCACTAATCCACATTGATATCCAGTGAGTGATGCGTGTGTTTCGTTTGCAAGCATGAGATGATATGCTACTGCTGCCTGCCGGTGTGGTGCAGTAAAATGACATAAGGGGAGACATTCATTAATGTATCATCTCAATTTTATGCTGGTTTTATTGTTACACACGCGGACTCGACTGTACTCGGAATATTTTCCGAGTCCAAAATGTTCAAGTCCGTGTCAAGTCCGAGTACAAATTCACCCGAGTGCGTGACAAGTCCGAGTTCATTCAAAATTGGACTCGAGTCCGAGTCCAAGTTCGAGTACCCCAACTCTATATAATGCCCATGACGATTGGAAGTAACTATTATTATTATTTGCAGTGTGATTTGTTGTTCAGGAAAGGATGATTCTGTGGCAAGAAGTTTCTTTAACTCTGCAGTTACTGTACATCATTCTTATCAAGCAGTTAATTTTAATCAAAACACTATTGTTGTTTAGCATTGTAATGGACATTATATAGTTAATTTATTTAGTGTTTTTATTTAGTTAATTTAGTCTAGTGTTTAGTCATAAATGATCCCTTCTAGTGAGCATTTCTCTCCAATCTCCACAAGAAAGAGTTGAGATTGTGGGGAAATCATACCCCAGATTCCATAGTAACCTTTGATAGTTCAAATTATTCAAATGTGAGGGGACTTGTCATGGGTATGAGAAGTTGGGTATGGGTATGACTTGTCATGGGTATGATTTGCTATCTCAATCTCTCCCCTGGTGTGGCCCCTGATGTTGCCCTCCAAGCCATGTCAAACTACAGTACACTGCAGTTGGTGGGCAAGGCTTACTTAGCAGTAGTCCATGCTGGTGAAGCCCAGCAAACTATGACTTTCTGAGAATGCTTTTGCTATTTCCTCTTATGAGGACTGATGGTTGAGCAGACAGTGGATAGAGCAGAGGATAACTCGCTTTCTCCTGTAATTGGATGTTAAAGTAGATTTTCACTTCAGTTGGGTTGCTTTTAAGAGCTTTTTAATATGCTAAGGCCTGGGGACATCTTAGGTAATGGTGTTGTAGTCTGCCCCTTCCAGATTGGAGGTCATTGGCATCCGCAGCTGTAGCTCAAGCCTCCCTGGTTAGGTCATGCCTCTAAAGCAGGGTTCCTCAAATCTTGCCCTGGAGGGCCAATGCGCTGTAGAGTTTAACTCCAACCCTGATCAAACTTACCTACCTGTGATTTTCTAATGATCCTGAAGACGTTGATTCGCAAAGTGGATCTTGTGGGCCAGATTTGAGGATCCCTGATCTAGAGGCTTTAGTATATAGATTTGGTGTTGAACCAGTCTGTTTGTGGGAGTGTCCCAACTAAGGCGTAATGAACTGTGGTAGTATTCTGTGTCTCTAGGCACCAAGTTCTTGGTCACATCAGTATGGTAACTTCAGCTACATTTAATTTCAAAGCAGGTGAGCAGGCATTTATTCAGTAGAGCACAGTGGGAATTAATGTTCCCATAGCATCAAGACCATGACAGCGTCAAAGTTCCCTTCGAAAGGGAACAGCCTAGGTTTATGTATATTTCAGATGGAAGATGGGATTCTGTGTCTTATTGCCATACTTCAGGCATGATTGCGCATCTTCCTTCAGACAATTTAAAGTTGATGAACCTTTATATGGGCCTTTTATAGTTTGCTGGTGCACTAGTGATATCAAATGACTGCTGTAGCCAATCAAAATTGGTGTTTATGTACATGTGATTTGTCCTGTTCCCATCTCAGGGAACCCGGTAATGTACATAACCCCAAAATGATTTACAGACTCTAGTAAGCCAACATATACACATTCAGTTCAAGGTGTAATGTAGGACCAAACAACAGACGATGCTTAAATAAATTCTGCATGCACAAGAATAAAAACTTCATGGTATTAAATGTACTCACAGAGCGTGGCACAGTAAAAGAAGCCTGTCTGGTGACCGCCAATAGATATTTCTCCATCCTGTCCTTGATAGAGGCGCTGCGCTTCAGACTCGGTGTACCTATGAAAGATTTTATTTATTTCTGTATTCATTTATTTACTTACTTTCCTTCAGGAACTAGACATCATACAGACAGGTGAATTAGTCTTTGTTTTGACTGAATGTTTTCTACTATTTACCTTTGTTGCCCATTTGTGTGTCCACATCCTCAGAGCTGCTTTTCATGTCTGCTTGCACCTGAGGAATTAAGTACAAACCATGTAAACCAGTGACAGATTGAAAACATCTGCCTATAAAATTTGACACAGAATTTGTAGTGAGCATACAACAATGGTATTCACATGTAAGTGTCGAAGGTAATAGCACAAAGTTGACATCAACATACTTTGCATCCACTGGAACATCAACTGTAATGTCTTCAATAACCTCTGAAGCTTTTATAGGTAGTGCCAATCCTTTTAAGATAATTATCTTCGCAGTGAACAAAAATAATAAAATAATAAATCATTTTTAATATAAATAATTAAATAAATTTAACATTCAGCGATGGATACATTTAGAACATGAACATGTTTAAATAAACCAGGTTACATCAGCGAGGGAAAAAAGCAAGGAGACAAATGGATAAACAAACGGTGTGTGGTCTGTTGAAGGCTTTGTACTCCTGCAGAGATCTGGTTTAAAGAACAAGCTTATGTGCATACCAGTGCCATGACATCATCAATGGCATACAACACAAGCATGAAGCAAACACATGGGGAATTCTATAGCTGTGTTTGGCATAACGTGTTTTGCGTGTACCAAGTTGAGCATGACAGTACACATATAGAACTAAGACATTTTTGTAAAGCTTCTATCTGTTTCGCTCCATCTGAATACTAGCAATTAACACACATTGTGATCAAATTTAGACTGATTCCATGGTTTAACAGCACAAAAACAGTAAGTGAATAAGTGTAAACAATTGAAGGTCTAGTGCTAAAAAAACATACTGTATACATATATGTAAACACAAATATAATAACAGCTAATGTAGAAAAAAAAATATCTTTCCATTATCAAAGATGGTTTCAGCACAGTCTGTGAATCTATCAGCAGCAAATGGGAAAAACAAAAGTAAGTTGATTTGAATGAATAAAAGAACACTACACTGGACAAATTATCTTTTTACTATAGATACAGATATGTTTTATTAAATTTAATCAAAATGTCAAAATGTATGCTTATTATGGTTTTGCAGCACAGAAAGACAGACTTTGAAAAAGGTTTAACTGAGTTAATTAGTAATAACCATACCATCAGATAACACTAAAGCATCAGTTATATTCTTATAGAAAAAAAATGTGGTTCTTTAAAAAAAAACATTTGAGGACTACTTAATGTCTACAGTACAAAATGTCTACAGTATATTGAACATTACTCATCTCCCAAAGTCAAATAAAACATTCATTGTCTGTAATGGCACAGTTTGTGATGTATGAGTCCATAACAGAGGTTCCCCTTCAGGAACTCAAGCTACGTCGAGAAATGCTTTGGGAATGCCCCCGCGTGGCTGCGTTTTGAATTAAATGTAAAATCAGTCCAATGGAGCAGCGAGACGTCACAAGTCAGATGACGTGAGCAACCAGGAAGTATAAAAGTACATCTGGCAGAGCCCAAGTTACCTTCTGCTCTTCAGCAGCGTATTTGACTAGTATGTGTCAGTCCTATTAACTGTTGTCAGTCCACAAGCACTTCATTAAGTATGTCTAAAGCGAAGTCAAATTCTATGGCAAGCGAATGGCATTTCAGACGTTGTGTTCCTCCCTGCCCACGATATCTGGTGGCAGGAGATTCACATGATCTATGTGTTGTTTGTTTAGGAGCTGAGCATGCACGGTCAGCACTCGTGTTTGATGAGAATGGCCAGGCTCCTACATGGTACCCTGAGGGTAAGGCCAGCGCAGTGCACTAACGTGCCTCATGGGACCTGGCAGTGATGCTGGAGGGCTTGTGCAATCCCCCCTTTAAACCCATTTCAGTCAGTTCAGTCAAGTTTTTCTTCTCAGTATATTTTTTTCTTCTCCTCACTAAAATGTATCGGGAATCTTCAGGCTCTTTCTGTATCATGCCTGGAATTTGCTCCAGGGCAGGTTAGGGCGCTCCTTTACACGAGGGTGGGGTATGTGCCTAAGGTGCCTACTTCTTCGCCAGGGTCCATAGTACTTCAGGCATTCTGTCTGTGTTCCAGGAAGTAGGGCCAAAAAAGGCTTAATCTGGTCTGTTCAGTTTGAGCACTGGACGCTTACGTACACAGAGCTGCCCCATGGCATAAGGCAGATCAGCGGTTTGTTTGCTTTGGTCTGGCAAAGAAAGGATCTCCGGTGACCAAGCAGACTGTGAGTAGGTGGGTGGTCGAGACCATCTCACTAGACTACGGGTCCTCTGGCCTCCGTTCACCTATTGGGGTCAGAGAGCACTCGACCAGGAGTATGGCGGCCTCCAAATCTTTCAACTTGGGTGTGGCCTCTCAGGATATTTGTGCTGCGGTGGGCTGTAATTAGTATTTTGCATGGAAATTGTGTTCAGTTACCATAAAATAAAATGTAAAATGAATTGTCCTAAGTAGACTGCATCTGCTTTATGCAAAATACAGTTTTAGATGTATTTTCTTTGATTAAGTGGTAAAAAATTTGAAATGTAGAAAATACAACTAATGTTTTTGTTGCTTTTTTTGTTGTTGTTGTTGCTTTTTTCACAAAGAACCAGGAAGTTAAATATGCAGAGTGCAGAGAGAGGTAATGACATTCATATGTAACTATCTCACCTTGCTTTTGCCTTTTTCATATTTCATTTTTAGGTTTTTGAGGGCTGGTTTCTCCACAGGGGAACATGGATCGGTTGCAGTCATACTTTTTTCATCCTCTTTTGCACACTTTGTTTGTTTAGTCTCCATTTCTGGCTTTATTTTTGTAGTTCTCTCATGGGAGGTTGACTCCTGAGTCAGGCTGGGCTGTCGCATGAGTTTGCTGGAGGAAGCAGGTGCTTCTGGAGGACTGCTGGGTTTGCAGGAAGCAGACCGAGCTGTCAGGCTCACAGGTGCCACACACAGCTGAGGAGCCGATTTATCAATTAAAATCATATATTTAAAATAATAATAATAGATGAAGTTAAAACTCTCCCATCTTGCTGCGAAAATGAGCTCACGCATATAGAATGTACGCGTCCGGTGTGCGATACCTTGAGTTGTCCTACATGTGGCGCGACGCGATGCGGCGCTTCTCGTCCGGTGTGGGACCGCCTTTAGAAAGGTTATAAATTGCATACTCTCCTGCTCTGCATGTATCATTAATATTGTATGTTGTAAAACTGTATATTCTTCAGAATAACCCCCCCCCCCCCCCCAAATGGATAATTATAATGGATAAACTGGAGAACTGTTATCGAGGGTGGTTTTATATAGTCTTCAAAGCTCCTTTCAAGAATTTAAACAAAACCATTATAACCATTGCATTAATAAATATAATCAATAAATAGTTAGTTAGTTAGTTGGTCAATTAAAATATATCTGAAATAAATATAAATACAGTATAAGATCTAAAGATAACTAAATTAACATTTTAAATGTTACCTTGACAACTAACTGAAATAAGTTTGTTAAAGCACTAAAATTACGGAATGTAAATATTTTAGGATTTTTTGTATGGAACAGATGTGTCAAGGTAATTCAACTCCACAGCAACAGGCAAATGTTTGAACATGATGAGATATGGAACAATACATCCACACAAGACTACGACAACAATCCAGGAGGACTGCTGTTTAAAACATCTCCACATAAACACAGTCAGGGTTTAATCACTAGGACGCTTGCCAAATAACACCGAATATTGACACACTGCCCCCAAACACTCTCATTTCGTCAAACCACCAGACATTGTTACATCACCGGTTTAGTACAAGAATCCATTAATCAACTTATTGATAGTTATTGTTTTTGATTTTATTTCAAAGTGTATTACATCACTATGTGTATTACTGCCATCAACATGTCGAGCAGAAGGCCAACACCAAACTCTTCTTATGTGTGTTTAAGGAGTTAAAACTGTCAAATAGACAAATCAAACAAAGAATGGCTGTTTTCTTCCGCAAAATGTCTCGCTTAAGTATACTCGGGCTCAGTAGATAGAGGACTGCATTCATGCAACAGTCTTCGTGAAACCGTGCTGAAACAAGACCCCAGAAAGAGAAGTTGTGGGAGATGAGAGGAAAGACCTGGATGGACAGGGTGCTCTTTATGTCTTTTCTCTGTTCTGCTTTCTCCGATCTCCTTGGGCGCTGGACATCAGTGATAAAGCTCTACCAGATGTGCAGAAGGCAAGAAAACTGTAAGAACTAGTCAAGCTCAACAGAACAGCCCACTTGAAGGAAGGAAAGAGAGAAGTGAAAGGAAAGGGGGAAGTGTGAGATAGAGGGGTGGGAGATGATTAACAGGCGCCTGCAGTGAAACCTGCATACAGGAAATTATGCATGTGATGAAATGTAACTCTTTTCTGACTATTTAATGAGGATACATAAGGCTGTAAACTCATAGGCAAAAACAAAAAATAAAATAAAATAAAAAATATAAACCAGATGACTATCTACTGGGAGTTAACAGTAAACCACTGATTGACTAGCCTTCTAGTCATGATTCTGTTTGCATGTTTCTGATGTTTTAAAAGTTAAATGTGTTAAGAAATATTTAAACCAGAAATGGAAATTCATACCTCATATAATGTCTGTTGAATTTATTATCTTTTTTATATAACAAAATGTCTAGAGACGTATGGGTTGGACATCCAAGAGTGTGTAGTTAAATTACAAATAGTTTCCATTACATTAAATTCTAGTAAGTAAAAAATATATATAATAATAACATTTTAAACAACCTTACTGATTTTTTCTTTTCTGCACTTGCTTCCTCTGCGGCTTTCTGATATCTGAAAAAGAATAGTATAAGTAAATGTCAAGTTTCATAATCACAATCAAGCTAAACATTTATTTATTTATTCATTTATTCATTTTTTATCAACATTAGAATACATTTTCCACTTTTGGTTTAATATGCACACAAAAAAATATATTTCCCTGAAAAGTAAAAACACTATGGCTCAATCAAAACATCTCTGTTTGTCGTAGTATCTTGACCCATCTGACATAGAGTTTTGTGTGGGATTATATTTGTCTGCTCAGTATCAGATGAAACCTGGAAACCTCTTTGAAAAATACTTTGATGACACTAAAGGCAAAGATATACACACTTGAGAAAAATAATAAGAACTGCCCAAGAGGTGAAAGATCACTAGTGAATTCTTAAAGCTCAAAAATAATTTAGTGATATGATATCAAAACAAGTTCAAAACAAATACATTGAATGGAAACAGATTATTTACGCCGCTTAATTGTTCAAAGCTTAAGGCCCTGAAGTGAAAAAAATAAAGAAAAAGAAAAAAAATCAATGTTGGCCCAAATCTACATGGTAGATTGCTGCCCCCTACTGGCACTAGCAGCAAGCAATTTTCAGCTTTCCTTTCTTTGCTTCCATTTGAAGGCAATAAGAATTTTGTCAGCAAACCAGTGTTGTAGATAAACTGTTTTTACTATAAATTGAATGTATTATATATATATATATATATATATATATATATATATATATATATATATATATATATATATATATATATAATTATTATTATTATTATTTTATTTTTTAGCAATAGTAAGAGTTACTCATATTATAATTAGTGTTTCAATGTAATTATCTGTGTACTTGCCAGTGTTACGGGAGTTGTCAAAACAAAATAAAATTCAGCCTACCAAAATCTGCCAAATATCCCAGCTACCATTGGCAGATATGATGTTTTCTCATATGACATTTTTTATGGTTTTTTATTTTATTTTATTTTTTATTTTTTTGGAGTGTTAACACTTAAATAACAAAAAATTATAATCATTGCCCCAGTCTTTCGGCTAAAACTTTTATAGACAATATTCGTATAGGCTTCGTGTTGAAATAAAACAATTAAAACCATGCTTGGGCTCACTGCTTTGAACCATTTTGACAACAATACAACTCATTCCTTAAAATACATGTTTAACGTAAAATAAAGTTTCAGTGGTTTTGTTGATATTTAAATGTTATGACTTTAAATGGTAAAATTTTTAAACTGGTTGTACCATTTTCATTATATTTCTAATTAATAAAAATCCGAATAGCAATGCAGGTTGTCTTTTTATTGTGTCTCTTTTTAATTAGCATCACCCTGGTTTCCTCAACAAAAAGTCAAAATGATTTTTCAGTGGCTTTTAGATAATTGCAGAAAATCAGTATGAAAATAAAACCATCAAAAATCTATTATTCCTACATGTTTTGTTCATAAAGACAATCTTTACAAATAAAGACAATTTTTTTCCTCTTTAAATATTCCCCATAGCCATGTAATAAGCACTGATAATGTGGAGAGAAAAAGTGAATATCACTTACTTGGAAAAGCGCTCAGTGATGGCATTGTTCTTGCCACGACTCCCAACCAATGAGAGCTCTTTGGCTGTGATTCGTAGCGACTGTGATGCCCACTGTTTCCTGCTAAATGGCCCTGCATCCATCTCCGCCAGACAGAAAATCAAAAATGAAACACAAAACAGTAAATGGAACAGCAAACATGTAAAATGTAGCATTTATAAATCTGAAACTAGTGTTGTGTACAACAAACATTCTAACTAATAGTTTGGCCTAAGGTTCTAAACAATAAACAATGTTTTAACATCTAAAACATGTGACGGCTTGGCCCATGTCACACTTGTCCATAGATCATAGTTTAATGCTACCTGAATGGAAAATACTCAGATATGTTGCTAATCCTAAATCACATTAAATAAATTAATCTCTTGTCCCTGTTGAATGGTCTTTCCCATTGCATTGATACACTTATGGGGAAACTCCTGTTTACCCTCATACTTAATCATACACTTTTCACGTCCGTGTAGCTGCATGATCATATGGTGCTTCAGCCCAACAAAAGAGTTGGAACCGACTGCTTATATAAGTCGGCTCTGAGTGTCATTTCATCACAATTTTCTCCTTCAACTCGAGAACATCATCTTCCCACTGGAAGCAAGAAGCTTGAAGCCTGGTACTCTGGGTAAAAGAGCTCCAGCAGTGGAAGGACACCCCTCATAAGCGATCCCCATGCCACCATCTGGGGATCTCAAAGAGCATTTCCTAAGAATTTTCCTAAATTTTGTGCCACTAGTATGGCTCAGAGGGGCACAGTGAATGCGTTGCTTGCCGGGGCAGTGCCCATGCTGAGACTGTGCTCACTGGGATAGAGTGCTCTCATTGTGAGAGCATGAGTCTCACCCTGCTTCGCTCATGGATCACCTTCTTTCATGAAGGCTGTCCTCCCCTGTATCTCACCTCCTAGAAGCGAAACAGCTTGGCAACAGGACTGATTTTTTTTGTGACTTACATGCTAGCACAGGTCCTGCATGCCTCACTCCTACTGTAGCGCCTCAATTCCCCAGTGTATTTCATCCATGAGGATCAGCATCAGTAGCAAGCAACTTGAACTCTATCGGTGGATTAGAGTAGGTAGTTGTTGCCATTGACTGCATTTCAAGTCTCTGTAATTAATTTTCAAAATGAAACAGAAATCTGTCCAAATCTGTAGGCTACAGCTGAAATCCTGTTGCTGTTGTGCACAGTGGAGCTTTATAAATATGATAAAGGCTAAATAAGTGTTTCTGTGGCTCAGTTGTAGCGCATTGCATTAGCAGCACAATAGGTTGTGGGTTCAATTCCAAGAGAACACACAGTGTTAGTGGTGAAAAAAATTATAGCCTGAATGCACTATAAGTTGCTTTGGATAAAACTGTCTGCTAAATGCATAAATGCAAATATCAAGGCTACTTGGCAAAAAAAAGGCTCAGAGGGGCACAGCGAGCTGCTCATGTCCGTATAATTTAACTTGTTTTGATGACATTTATAGATGGGCATGAGGGTGATTTGCATGTGGAGTATTGATGCGGCTCAGGTGGAGGGTGGCGCTGGAGCATCATTACTATGAAGCAAAGGTAATTTATTGTGTCTGCACCAGATGCGAGTGGCACGGCGCACCAACATACTATTATAATAGAGCTAGAAAAAGAATAGAACTATAGAAATAAGTTATTTAATATTAAATAACTTATCATAATAAGTGATGCTATCTTTGAGGCGTGGCGCAACGCAACATGACACAACACGACAAATCCCCGACAGTAAACTGAAGCCTCGTTTTGTTTATGATGTAGCTACTGACACAGAGTGAAATCTATTTGCAATGTACACTTTGTCACGTCCAGTGTAGACAGAATTTAAATGTTGCGGAGTGACACAACAATTGTCACGCCCCTTGTAGAAATGGTGTCAGAATGCGGTGATAGCCTGTTGATACGAGTGCAATAATTCCAAACGAATGCCCAAAAGATAAAATAAAGTGTCTTTCCTTTTTTTCTGCCCTGGCTGTGCTTCCACCCTAGGCTGCTGCCTAGATCGCCTACTGTATATGCTTGTGCTGGCCCTGGCCTTGCAGTACCGCTTCTGCTCTAGCAGGCAGGGCTTATTTCGTGGCTAGCTCAGCAAGCCATACAATAATGGTGCCTTTAAATGACTGAGCTGTCTCTGCATGCTACAAAGGCCTGTCACAATTGTTTCCCAAACAAGGTCACATCTTCGTCATTTAAACTGCACATTTAAACTGCATATTTTAAACTGTTATTTAGCTTTATTTGATGTTTGATTCATTGCGTGTTTCCTCTTATATCATACTCTGGGGTTCTCTTAGGCCTTTATGCACATGCACACTCTTCAAAAACTGCACTTATTGATGCTTTAAAATGTATTGATTAAAATGTATTCATATATTTAAATAGAATGGAAAAAATAGATTGTACTGCATGATAGCTTGCTTATTGTGCCCAAGAGCATAACTTATAATTTAAGTCCATAATGTCTTAACAAGAAACTCTGCTTCTAACCACAGGTGGAGAACTGTAGTTCCTACCACGTAAGTTTGCAATGCTGTTTGTGAATGTTCATTTAATTTATGGTTTCAGGAAACACCAAATCGTTGAACTATGTTGCTAATGACAGAACTTCTGACCATTGTTGGCTTAACAATGCTTTTGGGAAACATCATCTTTGGTTGAATTTGACAAGGTTGCTTTCCTCATCTCCTCTGTGTCCACCACACGATTATTTTGCCCTGACATGGATGGTTTTGATGAGTGCTTCATGACGGAACAGAAGTCATCACAGGTTATGCGACACTTTCTGCTAAAGCATTCTAGCTCGACGGCTGGTTTAAGTTGCCAGAATGCTCCATCCATCCTTGTGTCAGCAAGTATGGTGAACAGTGATAAATGTAGGGGGATTTATATCACAAGTGTATCAACGCAATGTTCATTCCCTTATTTGCAGGGAACCGAAGTTACGTCAGTAACCACAGCATTTTCAACTTTCAACTCCTCTCAATAAGTGAGATTGTTTGTGGTATTTAAGCCATATTTATCGGTTCTTCCGAGCTCACGCGCCAGAGAACGTGATGCCATTTTCACAAGTGCTAATCTAGTCTGTTCTTTTCGGAAATTAATTGTTATCTCACTTATTTGCTACAATGCTATATTGCTATTATGTTTAAGTATAAATATTGTGTAGAAGTAACCGAGTGAGTTCATATTTCATTACTAATTGGTTATTGTTATTAATGTTTGTTTTAGGGATGTAAACAATTAATCGATTATCGTTTAATTGTTGATAAGAGATACAATCGATTTAGGCTGTCGATGGTCGGTTAACCGATTTAATTGTGGGCTGCATGCGGCTCGTGCGCAGAACACTTGCAAGCGGCTGTGAGTGACGTTGACGTATATAAATGCATCATCATTAATTCACAATGTACTAATTAATCTTTCAATGGGATTTAAACTTTAAAAGTACATTTAAATAAAAACAACACAAAGCTATTCAAAATGAAAAGCAATAGAAATTTAGTAGAAATGTAGCCACAGGACAGATAGACTATTCATTCCTACAACTTGTTAATTCGTTCCTACAACTTATTAATTTGTCGACAATTGTGACAATTGTCCATGTTTCATTAATTTTGTTCCCTAAATAACCCATGATTTAACTGAAATGAGGGAACAAATTAATAAATTGAACGAATTCTTAAATCATGAATCTTTCATTTCCCTTCCCATATTTACCACACAAAGTAAGAGATGCGATTAAAAGTGAAAAATAAAATAAACCTGCGAAATTAGAGGGTTAGACTGTGAAGATTTAAGAAAAGAAACCGGCAAACCAGAACAAAGCCACATTAATGAAGGCTCTATCTCGAACGGCATCCAGAGGCATGGTCACGATCTAACATTTTCTTAACCCTGTGAAAAAGGAACCTGGAGCACACGTATATTCTAGCGATTCAAACTTACATTGCAGTCTGCTCATTATCAAAATAAAATACAGTCAACTAAAAATTTAAAAGGTTACACTGGTCAGTTTAAATAGACCGGTATACATGTCCACTCTGCTGTTATGCCAGTGACGTTTTTGCTCATATGAAGACGATCATCTTTTCTGTATATGTGTGAATGTGTAAATAGTTTATTGGGACAATAAAGCCCTCCTTACACCTACCCTAACCATACCCAAAACTTTAATTTCAACTTTGATTATTTCCTTAATTTTTTATTGAAAATAAATGCCTTTCCACAGTGATATGATATTTGAAAAGGGAGGAAAAAAAGTTGGGTTTGAAAAACCATCTACACAACTGAAACTGCTGTTTTATGAGTGTTTTTTATAGTGTTGACTACACCGATCACGTTGGTGGAATTACGCACTGTCACGCACTGTCACGATCTAATGCACTGTATGTCGGATTTTTTAAAACAAATAGGCTAGGCCTACTGGAACGCAAAAATTCCAAATCTGATATTTTCTAGAACAGAATCCAGCAGGATCAAATTAATGTGAGCAACACTGTGTTTTGCTGCAGCAGCGCCTATGAAAGCAGTTCACTTACTGCGCACCGCAAGGCACACGTGTGCCACATTAATAATTTATTTAAAATGCCATAATGTCAGTTGAAAACATTGCAATTGTGTTTTAAAATAGAACAACGAGTACCACAAAACCATTTAAAGAGGCTCGTTCAGCAGTCTCCGTGCCAAAAAACAGTCAACAAAGTTAATTTTCTCAAACATATGGTGCGCTCTCTTGATTTTATCATATGATCATAATCACATCTATTCATTTTATAATCTTGCTACTAGCATTTTATTCAGACTAAATCCCCATTAATTCAAGTGAGAAAGCGTTTTGTGTGTGTGTGTGTGTGTGTGTGTGTGTGTGTGTGTGTGTGTGTGTGTGTGTGTGTGTGTGTGGCATTTGCACATCCTGTCATGCCGGTGACTGCTGCCTGCAATAGATGAATTTTGCAGCATTATGGTAAACGATTAGTTGATTGTTAATTTAAACAACTAATTTAAATTGATCATGGAATTAATCCTATCCTAGATCAAGGTAATCTTAGATTAATCCAGATCCTAGACCTGACCTTCCTGAGCCCACAGTCAGACCTAGATGAGTGTTGCAGCTCCCTAGTTACATGTTCCCCCCGGTAAAGAGAGTACATACAAGGGACTAGCCCCTACCATCCTGAACTTTATGAAGTGAGATCTGAGAGAGTTCTCCTGTCTGTGCATTGCTTTGGAGAACAGAAAGTTGGAGGAAGCCCTGTTGATTGCAGACTCACTCAGACTATTGCAACTTATTATACCCCTTCTCGAATACAATGGAGGCACTTAACCAACAGTACGGACAGCCTCACCAGTTGGCCCTTCATAGAATAGCAGAGCTTATGGACGCTCTGAACATCAGCCAAGGGGATGTGAGAGCTAGAGCTGTAGTCAAGTCCAGCTTTGTCGAGTCCAAGTCAAGTCCAAGTCCAGGACTAGTCGAGACCGAGTCAAGACCGAGTCCAAAGAGGTTCGAGTCCAACTCAAGTCCAAGTCCAAAATTTTCGAGTCCAAGTCAAGACCGAGTCCAAATGAGAGAAAAAAGGGTCTTCTTCAAGACCACATACTTAACTACTGATAATGTATGTGATGCGAGAGACAGCATATCTCTTATTCTAAGAAAATAATTTTACATTATTATTTGTAATGATCAAAAAGCATGTGCAAAGTAAAAACTCTGTATGACAGGGGTCTCCAAACTAGATCCTGGATGGCCAATGTCCTGAAAAGTTTAGCTCCATCTGGCCTTAACACACCTGGAAGATTAATGTGTCTAGTAAGAGCTTGATTATCTGGTTCAAGTGTGTATAATTAGGGTCGAAGCTAACAGGGGCGTTACACAAGATCCCGGGACCGATGCATAGACAGTCCTGATGGGCCCCCATGCCCCCCACCCATGAAAATATCCAGGTAAAATAAAATATATTTCAGATTCATACTTTTCAAGGGCCCTCTCTTCCTTTGGGGCCCTGGTAATGAACACTGGTTTTACCCCCAGTCCGACCCTGGGAGCTAAACTTTAAAGGACACTGGCCCCTCTAGAGCAAAGTTTGGGACTGTAAGGTCAAATAATTTGTATGTACTTTATTTTCATTTTATTTACTTAATGCTGCTTTTGCTGACATTATGTCTCTGGTCAAAGATGTATATGACTGATGCCTTGGCACAGTGCACAGACACACGCAAAGCGCTGCAAAGCTAGGTGAGGCAAGGCGTTTGGCTCTACTGGGCATGCGCACATAAATACAGCGACGTTTTTGTCATACTATACTAGTGCTTACATAGACTAGTCGAGCACTGTCGGAAACAATCGACTACTCCAGCATGTATTAACCATAATGCATACAAAGTGTTGGCAAGTACGATGTGAGTTTTAGAATTACAATATTTGGCTCCCAAACTCTGGAATAGCCTTCCTGATAATGATCGGGGTTCAGACACACTCTCTCTGTTTAAATCTAGATTAAAAACACATCTCTTTCGCCAAGCATTCGAATAATGTATCTTTTAATTTGTGATTGTAGTTGCATCTGATCAAAGGTGCATTTTTATTCATTAGCTTGGGTTAAACTAATTTTACTTTGTTGGATCAGCAGCTATGCTAATGATGTCTGTATTTTGTTTCTATGTTTCGCCACGGGATTCACATCCCGTGGTAACTAGGATTTACACAAGCTCCAGTCTGGATCCAGAAAACCTGAGAAGAGATGATGCTGACCCCTCAGAGGACCTCAGATGATGCTAACCCTGAATCAACAAACAGAACTAACAATTATTGCTAAATGTTTGACTGAATCATATAATAACTTAATTAATAATATTGATAGTTCATCGTCTAGCTGACTACGTCTTGTATTATTATTATTTTTTTTTTTCTAAAATCCTGTCAAATATGCACAAACTACTAGCCAGTGCTTTAAGTGGGCCGGTACGCACCGGTATTCAGTACCGCCACTTCCAAATATAGCTCTTGAGCGTACCGCCACCTCTCCGTGCGCCAGGAACGTGTTTTTAGCGTACCGGTACGCTCATTTGGACATCTGTTTTAATAGAGGTTTTAATCCTTTGCCAGTGCTGCCGTTTTTCAGAGCGCCCTTCACAATGTAAGCTTCCTAATTCATCCCCCTGAGAGCAGAGACTACATCACCCACACACCCATGACTTTTACAAGTGAGAAGCGCATGCGTTGCTTTTGTCGCTGTCAGTAACAACTTAAAAGTGGCCGGAGAGAATTTGTGAAACACGCACAAAAATTCAAATACAGTGAACAACACTTAATATGCTCTCCTGACTTCAGATTCTGAGTACTACAACAAAACAGTCAAAATCAGATGACTCGCTGGCCATATCGCTGCAGGTCAGATGCAAACTAATGAAGTAATGCAGTAGCTCTTTCAGGGAGGGTGACCAGATGTCCCGAAAAATTCCGGACAGTCCCGAAATCGAAACTGTTGTCCCAAATCCCGAATCTGGCCCTAATTGTCCCGAAAATTATACTAAAGCAAAATCTTGAGTAGTTATTGTCTAATAAACATTAAAAACTGTCTGCGGAGGTTGAGTCGTTGTGCAACCAGCCCCCGCCGGCTGCTCATTGGCTTCAGGATCTTTTTTCTAAGTTCTAAAAAAATACCGTAGGCGGCTAGGCACGAATTTAGATATTCATTTATCGAAATAATCTATATGCACAAAGACAATATGCTGCAGCTGCGAGGAGGACAGTGATGCACGCGTACAGGAGTGATTGACAGTCCGCGGCACTGTGTACACAAAAATATATATATATATATGCGCGCTATAATAGAGTACCGGCACCTCTTTTGAGCCACTTAAAGCACTGCCACTAGCTACTACTAAATATTGTAGAAACATAATTTTCTGTAAAGTTGCTTTGTAACGATTTGTTTTGTAAAAAGCGCTATACAAATAAACTTGAATTGAATTGAATTGAATATTGTGTGGAGCTGTTACTATATGACCTTATCTAAGGGAATTCGTGGCCTAATGGTTAGAGGGTTGGACTCCCAATCGAAGGGTTGTGGGTTCTAGTCTCGGGCCGGACGGAATTGTGGGTGGGGGGAGTGCATGTACAGTTCTCTCTCCACCTTCAATACCACGACTTAGGTGCCCTTGAGCAAGGCATCGAACCCCCAACTGCTCCCTGGGTGCCACACCATAAATGGCTGCCCACTGCTCCGGGTGTGTGCTCACAGTGTGTGTGTGTGTGTGTTCACTGCTCTGTGTGTGTGCATTTCGGATGGGTTAAATGCAGAGCACAAATTCTGAGTATGGGTCACCTTCACCTTCTATGTTGCATGTAAAAAATAAAATATGTAATAATTAGGGTTGTGCCTGAAGCAAGGGATGTTTAGTGCTGGAAATCCATTTATTCTTTGCTGAAACTTCTGCGTCATGGAGAGCGGGTCATGGTTGTCCAGCAACAGCAGACGCCACTGGAGCGCGAGCGCAGATTACAGAGTGCTTTGGAAATAAGGAGAGTGGCGCGCCTAGCGTTTTCCTCACGTTTTCAGTCGTGAAATCATGCAAATTTGTTAGTGTTTTGAAGGAGAATTTTTTTTTTTTTTTTTTTTGCTGGACTCGGTCGAGACCAACTAGAAGACTTGGCGAGTCCAATGGCCAAGTCCGAGACAAGTCCGAGTGCAAATGCAAAGAGTCCGAGACAAGTCCGAGACGACAGAAAAATGTCTCGAGTCCGGACTCGAGTCCAAGACCGGACTCGAGTACTACAGCCCTAGTGAGAGCCTTCCGAATGTTTGCACTGAAAGTTTGCTCTTTAGTTAGTATGCTTCAGCAGCTGGGGAATAAAGGCTACATGGAGTTAGAGTGCATTTCCCATGTATCAAGACTGTTGTGTAAGCTTCCACATGAACTGCAGACTAGTTTTAGACGGTCTGTCTATCCTCAACAAGTTCCCATCCCTACCTTGCTCAATCTTTCAGCATGGAAAGAGTTTGAGCTGCAAGTTCAAGAAGACAGTACCAGGTTCTATCCTTCAATGGGTAAGCCAATGTCCATACACAAGAGGGACACCAGAGAGACACAAGACAGCCAATGAAGGCCATGAGTATCTTCCTCGGTACAGAGACATGTAAGGTAAAGCTTCCAACCCTAAGTCTATAGACAGGAAGATGTTCTGCCCATATTGTGAGGCTCAAGACCAATACTTGAATGGGTGTGTCAGTTTCCAGATATTTAACAGAGATCAGAAAGGGCATTGGATACAATCACACAAGAGATGTTGGCATTGTGGAAGAACCCATCAAGCCGGAAAGTTTCTGTAACCTCAAGACACCCTGCAAGATTTGTAATCGCCGCCATATGTACATCCTCAACAAAGTTAACGGTCAATCCTTTGTGAAAATGCTTGAGACACCTAAGGTCGGACCTTCAGAGAATTGCTTGGTGACCACGACCACAGAGACACTGTATCTAGATCGGCCCACTGACAGTCAACATGTCTTACTAAAGATCTGTTAAGTACTCCTCAGAAATGGCAGTCAGTGCTAAGAGACATGTTTACTATTTTACTACACTATATAGTTGTAAAAAACATGTGAACAGTAGCCTACTTTTTGATCAGTTCATCATAAATATTCAGGAAATAATAGATATTGAATGGATGTTTGAACTTATTTGCAAGTTTGTTTGTTTTTGTATTTGATTGTTGTTGTTGTTGTTGTTGTTTTGTCTTTTTATTCTCATTCCAAATGATCAGAAAAAAAAAAAAACTAGAAAAATAGTACATTATTACTATATCACTTTGCCACTGTCACACACCTGGACTCATTTAATGTTTTTGCCCCAGTGACCCAGTTTCTGTCTTCCGTGATTAGTTCCCAGGTGTGTCTATTATCTTCCTCATGTGTTCCATGTCCCTGTTAATTTAATGATTCCATCCACCTGTGTTTCCCCAATTATCCTTTGTACTTAAGCCTTGTCCTTTCAGTTCTGTTTGTCGGGTCTTCATTCATCACTTGCTACTTACGTGTGTCTACCTCTGTGCTCCATGTTGGATATCCCCTGTGTTGGATATATTAAAAGCCTTATTCTGTTTATCCTCGACTCCGTGTTCCTTCAGGCAGCGTAAAACCGTGACAGAAGACCCGACCTAATAAGAGAAAAGAAAACTGCGTGTTCTTCCCTCCGTTTTGTTTTTGTGTTTTCAAAGTCTTTTCTTTTCTTAGTGTTTCTATGGATCCCCTCTATCGTCCCGAATTCCTCATCCTTCTGCTGAAGCAGGAAGAACGCTCTCTCGAGGACCACACCAGATGGTTTTCCTTATTAGCTAATGCCACCAGCTACCCGGACGGCGCGCTCTGCACCTTCTACAACACCAGCCTGAACTCCAAATGCAGAGCGTTGTCGTCCGAAGATGGTCCTCGAGAGGATTTCGCCGCATACGTGGAGTGGACTCTGGCGAGAAATGGGTCACCTCTCACCGTCTGCCCCATAGAGGACCTCGCCAGCCCCACTCCCGACCCAGAGACCAGCCAGCCACCATCACGCCGCACGGAGCCAGAGCCCACCGCAGCCGCAGAGCCCGAGCCATCCACTGTCAGGGAACAGGATCTCGAGAGCGCGACTGACCAGGTGTGTGAGCCGGCAACACCGTGCATCGTGGGAGTCCTCGTGGAGATCGAGGGCGTGGAGGAAAGCCCTGCCCACACTCCTGCGACTGAGGGTGAGCTGTATACAGTCTTTGAAGATCGTATGGAGCAAGTTCTGGATCTGATGGACTGGTCTATGGAGGTAATCCCTAATTTTCCTGTTTCCCCGCTGGTTCCGTCCAGCCCTGATTCCCCTGTATACCCTCTCAGTCTCCCACTCCTACCTCCTCCAGTCATTTCCTCTGCTCCATTTCCGCTGGTTACGCCCAGCCCTGAGTTTTCTGTTTCTCCGCTGGTTCCGCCCAGCTCTGAATCTTCTGTGTCTCCGCTGGTTCCGCCCAGCTCTGAATCTTCTGTGTCTCCGCTGGTTCCGCCCAGCCCTGAGTTTTCTGTTTCTCCGCTGGTTACGCCCAGCCCTGAGTTTTCTGTTTCTCCGCTGGTTACGCCCAGCCCTGAGTTTTCTGTTTCTCCGCTGGTTCCGCCCAGCCCTGAGTTTCCTGTAGCTCCGCCCAGCTCTGAATCTTCTGTTTCTCCGCTGGTTCCGCTCAGCCCTGAGTTTTCTGTTTCTCCGCTGGTTACGCCCAGCCCTGAGTTTTCCGTTTCTCCGCTGGTTACGCCCAGCCCTGAGTTTTCTGTTTCCCCGCTGGTTCCGCCCAGCCCTGAGTTTCCTGTGTCTCCGCTGGTTCCGCCCAGCTCTGAATCTTCTGTGTCTCCGCTGGTTCCACCCAGCCCTGAATCTTCTGTGTCTCCGCTGGTTCCGCCCAGCCCTGAATCTTCTGTGTCTCCTGTATTCCCTCCCAGCCTCCCTCTCCCGCCTCTCCCCAAGCCTGCTGGTCCCTCTACTCTTTCGCTGGTTCCGTCCAGTCCTGATCCTCCTGTCCTTCCTCCCATCCTTCTCCTCTCTCCTCCTCCTAGACCAGCCAGTTCCTCGCCATCCCTGCTGGTGCCAGTCAGTCCCGCAGCTCACCCTCAGTCCGCGCCATCGGGGCGCGGTGGTTCGCCGCTGGACTGCCAGTCTCCAGCTCCGCCTTGGCGTGTTAAGGCCCTGTCTCCGCCTCCAGCCTCCGAGCCCTGGACTCCTCCTCGGTCCTTCGACCCAGCGGCTCCGCCTTGGCTCTTAGCTCCCTCGTCTCCACCGTGGCCTGTCATCCCACCTGCTCCACCGGGCTTCCTCGTCCCTCCGGCTCCACCTTGGTCAGTCGTCGACCATCCGCCGCCTCGGGACTCCACTCCTCTGGTTCCACCTCGTCACTCCATCCCTCCGGCTCTGTCAGGCTCCTCCTTCCCTCCGGTTCCACCTCCATCCTCGGTCGCTCCGGCTCCACATCGGTCTGCCAGGACCCTGCCTCCGCCTTGGTCGCCTGAGCCTTCTGCTCCACCTAGGCCCTCCGGAACCTCGACGTCCCCCTGGCTCTGCGGCTGTGCTGCTCCATCTTGGGCTCCTCACCCACCGGTGCAGTCTCCGCCTGTCGGCCCCCTGGTGTCGTCGACCCTTCCTTCACCATGGCTCCTCCCGCCGTCGACTCCACCTTGGATCTCCGTCCTGGCTGGTCTCTGGTGGACCATCTGGCTCCTCCTGCTCCTGTCTCCTCCCTGGCTCCTCCCTCCGTCGTCTCCTCTCTGGCTCCTCCTTCTGTGGTCCCTGTCTGCTGGCCCCCTCCTGGGAGTCCGTCCTCCACCGGAACCTCCTCCCAAGTTCCCACCCACGCCTCCCTCTGTTGTTTCTACGGTGCGAGGACGCACCTACCGGGAGGGGGGAGTACTGTCACACACCTGGACTCATTTAATGTTTTTGCCCCAGTGACCCAGTTTCTGTCTTCCGTGATTAGTTCCCAGGTGTGTCTATTATCTTCCTCATGTGTTCCATGTCCCTGTTAATTTAATGATTCCATCCACCTGTGTTTCCCCAATTATCCTTTGTACTTAAGCCTTGTCCTTTCAGTTCTGTTTGTCGGGTCTTCATTCATCACTTGCTACTTACGTGTGTCTACCTCTGTGCTCCATGTTGGATATCCCCTGTGTTGGATATATTAAAAGCCTTATTCTGTTTATCCTCGACTCCGTGTTCCTTCAGGCAGCGTAAAACCGTGACAGCCATAGTAAAATACATGTGCCTATTTTTTTATCAGTTGACCAGCTATCTGCTCAATCAGGTATCTATGTGACACAGTTCGTAGTTCATGAGAGTATGGTTCCTCTCATTCCTTGCATGTCACAGCGCAGAGCACACCTTCCCCACACAGAATGCACCTGTACTGTCTGCCGGCCGTGCATTAGAGCGTGCGCGATCAGCAACAGCTCTTCTTTGGACACTATGAACTCATCCAACTCTGCCACCTGCATGCCCGTTGAACAAAGGGTCAAACTGATCACTTGTTTGTGCTTCGTGGACACTCTCGCCTTGCACGGCAGCATCATTGTGCTGCAAAGATGTACCGCGAGAAGTGCGATCATTAGACGGCCGATCGTCATTTCCAAAAGGCAAATATTCCCCTTCAGCGAACAACATTTGCAACACATCCTCGCGGTACAACTTTGTATTAGCCATCTGGCGATTTTCTCTCATAAATCTCACCATTTACACTCATGCTATGAAATGAATTGCTTCCGCATCAATGACATGAGAGTTCACTTGCTCTGCTATTTCCTCGAACACTTTGAACAGAAACAATTCAACCCACCAAGCGATTCACTCTTTGGAGGCTGTTAAGATCCCTAAAATCAGGTCTTTGTTCTACTACAGGGGATCAAATTGTGACAGAGGAAGTACTGCAAACTGTGCTTGTTGAGATTTGTGGTGTCTTTTGCCGGTTCTCCAAAGAATCAAACTCAGTTAGGGATTTTTCTCTCAGAAGAAAATACTTTATTTTAAGCAAAACAAAGCCGAGAGTTCCTTGCAAGGAGATCTCCCGAATGCTATGTAGCATCTCATTATATACCCTATACAGGGCGTTTCCAAATAGTCAGGCTTTTCCTTATACTCACTTTTCATGCATCCCTAGAGAGGAGAGGCCCTCTGCTTGATTTTCTCTAAACACAGCCCCTCAATGTATGTCTGACCATGTGTTTCTCATCAGTTTTGTACATTCCAGGGCGTAGGCAACTTTCTATTAGATTTTAGGCCTATAAGATTTTAATAGAATAACAACTACCAGCAAAAATGGCTAGATTCACATTGATTATATACTTGATTAATTAAAACCTTACTAATAAAACCTTACTCATTGCTCTCTCCTTCATTGTCTGGTTGTCTGTTTTCCTTTCTTTCTGCCTTTGCTGTGGGAACACTAGTACAGTGGTTTAGATGATACCAGGTTGTGCTTCCCTCCACTTGGACTGCTGTTGGAGTAGCTCTCACCACTGTGTAGGGTCCTTCTCTCCTGGGCTCATTCCATTTTCTCCAGGAATACCCTCAGATAAACTTGGTCCCCTGGAACAACTGGACAGGCCGTCTCCGATTCCTCACTGGGCTCTTTTCTTTTTTCCTGTAAATAGATAGCTTTATGTATGGCAGTTAGTTTCTTCATATAAGAGCGAAGTTCCATTTGTAATGGTTCTAGAGGCGGTCCTTTATAGGGACCTCTACAATATGGCACAGGCATGGGTCGACCCGTAAGCATTTCATGCGGTGTTAAGTGCGTGTTCCTGTTAGTTTGCATGCGGTAGCTCATTAGTGTGAGCGGTAAAGCATCAATCCAATTAAGTTTAGTACTTTCACATATTTTGTTTATTTTGGCCTTGATAACTCCATTAACCCTCTCCACTAACCCTTGTGACTGAGGTCTATAAATGCATCCTAGTCTCTGTTTTATTCTTAATTGTTCCAACACTTGTTTCCCAGTTTTTTGTATGAATGCCGACCCATTATCTGAACTTATTTCTGATGGAATTCCAAATCTAGGAATTACCTCTCTTGTTAGAAATTTAATTACCGTTTCTGCTCCTAGATCTGCGGATGGTACCGCCTCCACCCATCTGCTAAACCTGTCTATGATAACAAGCATGTATCTTTTGCCTTGTTCACGCTTTATCATATCCACATAATCGCATACAAGATGTTTAAAGGGGCCTTCAGGTGTTGGAATATGGCCTATTGGTGTCACTATGCCTTTTCTTACATTGTATTTAGCACATACTTCACATGTGGACAAAAATTAATCCACCATTGCATATAAATAAGGAGACCAATATCCTTGCTGTTTAATTTTTCTTACTACTTCTCCCCTTGCACAATGGTCAAAACCATGTGCATCTGTAATAAGAATATTCAACAGTGAAGTAGGTGCAACAATGTGTCCTTCATGTGTACGCCAGATCTCCTGTGAGTCTTTTTTAGCTCCCCTTTGTTGCCACATTGATTGTTCATAGGGGCCTGCTTGTTGTTGAATTCGAATAATGTCATCCAATTAAGGATGATGTTCGATAAGTACAACAGGTGCTAATACTGCTACTTGACACCCTGAAGCTTTTTTTAACTTCTAAATCTGCTGCATTATTTCCTTTGATCACATAGTCATTTCCCTTCTTGTGTGCTTGACATTTGATTATTGCTAGTCGTTTTGGTAGCATCATAGCAGAAATCAATTGCCCTATTTGTTCACTATGTTGGATGGGAGTCCCATCACTCTTTTTGAAACCTCTTTGTTTCCACACTGCTCCGAATAGATGACATACACCATGAGCATACGCTGAATCTGTAAAAATGTTAGCAGTTTGTCCTTTTGCTAATTGACATGCAGTTGTGAGAGCTTTTAATTCTGCTAATTGAGCAGAGCAAGGCTGTACACAATGTTGTGATATCACAGATTCAAATTCTTTTTTGTTTTTCTTCACTACTGAATATCCTGTATGATTTCCTTCGTGATCCCTAAAGCTAGAACCATCTACAAAGTAAGTTACTTCTGCTTCAGTAATAGGTGTTGATTCTAGATCGGGTCGTAATCTAGTAAATGCCAAGGACTCATTCACACACTCATGAGGTTCTCCTTCGAAAGCCAAAGGAATTAATTCAGCTGGATTAACTGTATGGCATCTTTTAATGGTAACATCTGGATATGTGAGTAATGAGGAATAGGCTAGAATTCGAGCTTGTGTCAGAACAAATTTCCCTTGTTCTATTAATTCCACAACTTTGTGATGGGTATATATTGTTACTGGATACCCCATAGTTATTGTGGATGCTTTTTCATATGCATAATACACTGCAGCTAAACCCTGTTGGTAACATGGTGGGTATCCCTGGGCTACATTGTCTAACTTTGTGCTGTAGTATGCTTTAGGCTGTTTTTTCCTCCCACTATAGGTCTCTTGCATTAATACAGCTGATGCATAACCATCAACTCTATTTGCCACGTATAGATGAAACATTTTATCATATTCTGCCATTCCCAGGGCAGGGGCCTGTTGTAATTCTTTTTTTATTGTTTCAAATGCTAGTAAGGCATCTGTGTTCCATTTTAATGGATTGCTTAAATGTTGTAATCCTGCTTGTTTCATCATTTCTCTCAAAGGCCCTGTCTTTACTGCATAGTCTTCTATCCAATCGGCACTAAAGCCCGTCATTCCTAGAAAAGTCATCATTTGTCCTACTGTCTGAGGTAACGGTGTTTTACTTATACCTTCTAACTGAGCTGGAGCTATAGCTCGTGTACCAAATGCAATTAATCTTCCCAAGTATTCCACTTGAGGCTGGCAATACTGCAATTTGTTTTTAGACCTTGTCTCCTCCTTGTGCTAATTTTGTCAACACCTTAATTGAGTCCTTGTGACATTGTTCTAGTGAGGTAGAACAGATAATTAAATCATCCATGTATTGTAATAGTGTACCGTCTATTACAAGGTCTTCTGAATCAGCCTTCAGAATCTTGTTGAATATATGTGGTGAATGTTTATATCCCTGAGGATGTCTAGAATATGTATATTGCTTATTTGCATGTGTAAATGCAAATAAATATTTACTCTCTTCTGCAAGCGGTACACTGAAGTAAGCAGAGCAAAGATCAATTACAGTAAAGTATTTGGCATCAGGAGGGACATTTGTCAGTAAAGTGTGCGGGTTTGGTACCTCAGCTGGCATATCTTCCGTTATTTCATTTATTGTTCGTAAATCATGAACTAGTCGCCATCTGTTTTTGTCTGATTTGATTACAGGCATAATTGGAGTGTTACAGTAACTAGTAGTTTCTATCAATACCCCTGCCTTCACTAAGCCTTCAATTGTGTCCTTTATTCCTGCTTCCGCATCTGCCCGTAAAGGATATTGTGCTTTTCTAGGAAGACGTGCATTTGGCTTAAGTTGAACTCTTACTGGATTTGCTGATTTTATTAATCCAATATCTGTGTCATGTTGAGACCATAGTTCAGTTGGTACCTGACACTCCATTTCCTTACATAATTCAGTCTCATTTGTGTTTATTAAATCAGATGCTGTAGTCATCTGTGTCACTTTCTTTTGGCTGATAACTACTTCCTGTGGAATTCCCAGCAAACTGGTTGCACACAAAATTTTGATGTAATTTTTGTCAGCTGAATGAAAAGTCAATGGGTTTTCTGTTGATTCCCATTTGCTTTGTTCTGCCCTTTTCATCATTGGTCCTAAATCTTTTGCTTTCCAATTTCTTCCTACATATACTGCAATATGCGGGACAGAGTTATTTACATTGAACCATTTTTTGACAAATTCACCTTCTGGTATGTTTAAAGCTGCTCCCTCCTTACCTATGATGATGTATCTGCTGTCATTTTGTTTCTTTTTGCCTTTTCTGTTCTATATTTTCATCCCTTTCTTGATCATACATCATTGTGCAATGAAATTCAGACTTTGATAACTGTGCTTCAGGTATCTGTGCTTCAATAAACGTTCCCCATTTATTGACTGTCTGTCTCACATCTTGTTCTATCTGTCCTATCCAAAAAACATTTGCTTTTGGCTCTGCAACCATCATTTGTTTTTCTGTTCCTATTGAATCAATATATATCCCTTCTGGAGAACACCAAATTTGTAGTCCTAATTTACATAATGCATCTCTTCCTAACAAATTAATAGGAGTTTGATTTGATACCAGAATGGGCATTGTTATACTTTGATCTTTTGTTTGTTGACACACTGGAGCTGTTATGGGAATCAATTGCATTTTTCCTGAGAATCCTATTGTCTTTGCAAATTTTCCACACAAAGGGAGATGTGAAGCATATTTCAAATTAATGCACGTTAAATTTGCCCCCGTATCAACCAAAAATGGAAATGGTTTTCCTTCTATTTTAATCTGCATAATAGGCTCTTGATCAGCTTTTGTTGATAAAATTGGAAGCTGACTCTCCCTGTTAGGATTCTCTGGGCACCCCTAATAGCCTGGATTGGGACCTCCCCAAGGGTTTACTGGGCCCTGCACTGGACCCTGAGTAGGCTGTTGCCAGCTCATCTCCCTTCCACCATGAGGTTGCTGTGGCCATTGCTGATTTGGACAGTCAGCTTTGATGTGCCCGGGCTGTCCACAGCCCCAGCACAATGGTGGAGGCCTGTCTCTGCCTCTGCCTCTGCCTCTTTGCTGTATGGGGTTTTTTCTCCATCCCATTTGTCCTGGCTGTTGAGTATAAACATTTATTATGGGCACAGAGTTCAAGTGTTCATTTGGAGGGACTGCTGTAAGTGGGCTTGACTGAATAGTAGGTTGTGGAGCAATTACTGGAGGCATTATAGTCATTTGTTCTGCTGTTGCATTTGTTACTGAAACTTGAATATTATTCCTATTTTTCTTTGTGAGTTCTAATTGAGTTAGTTTACGTTGTAACTCTTTCTCTTGACTTTTAAGTTTTAGTTCATTTTTTCTTTGTTGTTCCACTGCATAAGACAGATGGTCACAAAACTCTTTGTGTGTTTTAGAAGTTAAACCGACCACATCCTCCAGCTTGCTTTTTACTGCTGGTGGCATAGCATCAATCACAGCTTGTCTAAACAATGTTGACATTAATGGGTCTCCCTCGGGATCCCCCTCAGTTTCTTGTTTCCACCTTTTCAGTTGTTTTTGCACATAAGTGGTTGGATTCTCTGAGGCTCCTATCTCTTCTCCTTTCAGTGATTTAGGATTCAGTCTGATCGGATACTCCGCACGCAATGCCTGCCATACTGCTGGGCGGAATGCATCAAAAACAATCCCATCCATATTGTGAGAGTTCACTGCTCTGTTTAGAGTCGTTGTAAGAAGAATTTCATCCATCTTTGTCCCTCCAATAATTTTAGCCAGCAGAGCTTTAACATCTCCCACTGACAATAGCTTTCCCATTGTTTCCTCCTCAAACACTCTAATGAATTTCCCTGCCCCCTCATGAATATCAGGAAGGCGAGTGACAAGCCCCTCGAGGTCCTGTGAAGCCCAGGGGACATACTGTCCCTGCTCACCCTTGATTAAAATCGGGAGCTGTGCGGCCAGTGGTCTAAGTGTCCCTTTATCTCTGCCCTATTCCCATTTACCGTTATCAAATAACTCCTCTGCCTGATTCTCATCCTCACTACCATAGAACAACTTACTCTTTCCTCTCTCCAACTTATTTACCTCTCTGATCTTTTTCCCTGATTCTCTAATTTTCTCTTCCATTTCTTCTTCCAAAGCTTGTACTTGTGCTACAATATCTCTATCTTTCCTCCTCTTTCTTTCTAATCCTTCCTCAAACCAGGTTTTATCTTCCTGATTAGCTTTCATTTTTTCTAATGCTGTACGTACTTGCCTGTAACAATCCAGTTGCAAACTTTCAGCACTTTCCTTTCTGGGCTGCTTCTGTGTTTTTACAGCTGGCTTCTCTTTATCATCCATATCTAACTGCCCTTCTAACTCTAGTTCTCCTGTTACCTCCACGGTTCCCTTGAGTATTTGGAACTCTCCTTCTACTGGCAGATAGGGGGGAGGCTCTGAAAATAATTTTATTTTCTCATGTTATCTTTCTCTGCCCCCTTCAGGACTTTCCTGGCCTGTTTTATACTCTTCAACATATCCTCACCTTCTTTTTTAAACAGAGCAATTACTTCTTTCTCTTTTCCCCTCTTTGTTTCTCTTTTTTCTCTTTTCATACTGATGCTTTTAGTTTTATAGTTTTTTTTTTCAGAGTTTCCATTTCCTCACACAATGCTATATCAAATGTCCCTTCCTTTGGCCATTTTGTCGTCATATTTTTTGTTCTCTTCTGCCATTTTTTTTAGATTTTGTTTATTTGGTCTTTACACAGTGGATATTTTAATCCAATTATTTCCACTGATGTGGCTGCCATATCTTTATTTATATTATTACCACCAAAAATCAACTTTTTAGTTTTATAGTCACTTGGTTACAATCTCTTCTTTTCCTTTCACTTAATTTAACTATTTTTACCCACTACACCCTACTTTTTATTCTTTACTATGTGTCATACCTTTTTGAATTTAGTTTTTTATTTTGTCTCATGCGTTTACACTTTTTTTATTTATATTATTATTTGACTGTCTATTTTATTTACTCTATTTTATTATCACTTTTTAGATAACTATTTCTAACAATAATTCTTTATTTTCATTTTTACTTCTCTTTCCTTTTTTGTCCACCCATGCAATACAACTTTAATGTGGAAACTTCCTCCCTTGCTCTCACTCCCACTGCACTGGGCTCAGAAAATTTTCTCCCCTTTCACACAGACATCCAAAATGCAAAACTCTATTATAGATCTCGGTTCAAACTTTATTGATACTATTTTCCTAAAATCATTCACACTTGCTACACTCTTTATTGAGCCAGAGTGCTTATTCTTGCATACTTTTTCCCTTTATCTAAGGGATAATCAGTCATTAATTGTCCTTTTATTATCAAGGCTCATCATACATTCATCCCTCTCAAGTGGATCTGGGTCGAGTCCAATTCTGCCAGGTCACACCGAAGTGACGGTCCAGGAACGGTGCTCGACCCTTACCCACCCAATACGAAATTTATTTGTTCATACATTCATCATCGTTCACACTTTCATTTGTCCGGACACAGTTACATCCACACAACAAAACACAGCTCTTCCTAGAGCGTCCTTAAGGGCCCACCTATTCTGACCTTCAAGAATTTCACTTATACTTTCTCAAAGCGGTATCCGTGGGACTTTTCCTCGCGATTCCTTAACTAATTTGTTTATCCATTTATCACTGTCCTTACCTAGACACAGCTACCAAAAAACACAGACCATTGCATACAATGTTTTTCTGCCTACACCATTTTGGTTTTAAATCAAGGTTACCTTCCAAGGCTTTCCTATTAATAAACCAAATATGTGCATGCAGTTATTTCTTCTGGAGTAAAACCCCTTTTTCAATTTAGATATCCTATTTTTTTCTAAATTTGGAAGAGTAGATTTTAAGTGTCCTTACCACTCAGAACTGACCTCAACCAACACAAACAAATTTTATAAGCAAAAATGCTTACCTTATTTTATGGTGGCCACCCGGTTGTGTTGATCATCGGTCAGCTCAAAAGCGGCTGTCCACTCTTCTACTCTTGTCCAGTCCCATCTGGGGTGCCAAATCTGTGGTGTCTTTTGCCGGTTCTCCAAAGAATCAAACTCAGTTAGGGATTTTTCTCTCAGAAGAAAATACTTTATTTTAAGCAAAACAAAGCCAAGAGTTCCTTGCAAGGAGATCTCCCGAATGCTATGTAGCATCTCATTATATACCCTATACAGGGCGTTTCCAAATAGTCAGGCTTTTCCTTATGCTCACTTTTCATGCATTCCTAGAGAGGAGAGGCCCTCTGCTTGATTTTCTCAAAACCCAGGCCCTCAATGTATGTCTGACCATGTGTTTCTCATCAGTTTTGTACATTCCAGGGCGTAGGCAACTTTCTATTAGATTTTATAAGATTTTAATAGAATAATAACTAGCAGCAAAAATGGCTAGATTCACATTGATTATATACTTGATTAATTAAAACCTTACTAATAAAAATCTTCCACAGATTGAAGTTGTTCTCAATTCAAAGCCACTCGGATATACATCCTCAGACATAGCGGACCCTGACCCAGTCACTCCCAACATGCTGCTCATGGCACAGCCTAACTCATAATCCTTGCCACAAGTAGTATACTCCGAATCAGAGTAGCTAAGCAAACGGAGACAGAAACACAGTCAGCTTCTGGCAGACCAATTCTGAAAACATTTCCGTAATTATCTCCCAGACCTGCAAGTCAGACAGAAGTGGCACAGAGAGGCAGAAAATCTGCAGCTATACACAGTTGTCATGATTGTTGATCACCAGTTAGCCCGAGCTCTATGGCCAGTTGGACAAGTAACAAAAGTGTTTCCTGGAGAAGATTGGTGAGACTGGACTGCAGAAGTGGAAGTCAAGAATAAGACCTATCTTTGTCCCATCAGCCGGCTCATGAGCCTCCCAGGTTTACCAGATTGAGTATCCTTTAGTACTATCCCTTACATACCTGATCCCTTACCTTAGTGCCTTATCTAAATTACACATTTAGACTGCAAATGTGGGGACGGCTGTAGAAAATGCTCCATTTTCACAAGTGATACCATTTTCACAAGTGCTAATCTAGTCTGTACATTTCTGAATTGATCATTATATCACTATTTTTTATACACTTTGCTATAATAATAGTAGCCCTTTATTGTCACTAGTCACAAGTACCAGCGAAATTAGCCATCAACCTGTCCATACATACAAAACATACTTACAAGGGGGTAGACAGGACAGAAAGACAGGGAATTGAGGAAGAAATACAGCATAATATTAGGTAAGTGAGGAGAAGAAAACCAACACTCATACTATTCTCCTTTTGGGAGTACAGTATGCGAACATGAAAAACACATCTGCAAAGCACATAATCACCATAAACACACAACTTTGCAACTGGGGATGGAAATTGGGGGGTCGAGGTAATCCAGTGCAGGCAGCAGCCATCCTACCCTGCAGCTATTAAAGAGCTGGTCACAGACCCGCTTGCCAGACTGGTCGTACAAAGCGGCAAATGTGAGGGATTGGGGGTGGAAGGATGAATGCATATCTGTATGTGTGTGTGTGTGTGTGTATGTTAGAGTTAGTGTATTTGTAGGCCTGGAGAGTTGCAATACAATCTAGGTGCCTCAGTCTGCAGATTGTGACAGCGTCAAAGCAAGTTGCCATGGAGATAGCCTTGTTCAGGTCCCAGACAGAGTCAACATCAGCATGTGTCTGTGGAAGGCAGGTGGGAGGAACGCAAGAGCATCAAGCTGCAGAGCTCTTCCAGGGTTGTTGTTGTTCCGGCAGCGGCCTTGGCCGAGACCAGTGCTGGTAGTGGGAAGCCTAAAGTCAAAGTCACCTTTATTTATATAGCGCTTTAAACAAAATACATTGTGGGAAGGCATTAATCTGTGGGAAGTCGTGGCCTAATGGTTAGAGAGTTGGACTCCCAATCGAAGGGTGTCAAATGCACAAGCATTGTCTGTGATTACATGAAGAGACAGATGACTGAGAGACTGAGACAAGCTAAATCCAGAAGAACTGTAGCAATGTCTTCAAGACATTTTAAGAAACCTGCTTCCAAAGCTACAGTACTGTGAGAAGTGTTACAGTACTTCTCACAGTACTGTAGCTTTGTCTCAGATTCATCTGTTTCTTCATGTAATCACAGACAGATGGTGAGATCAGATCTCCATGTGGAGCACCGGCTGTTTTCAGACTCAGTGGATGTGCCACTGAGGTATAAGCACATACAGAATCTTTCTATATAGATATGTTTGCACTTATTCCTAATCTGCCAAATCCAAAGGGGGCACCCGGATTTGAACCGGGGACCTCTTGATCTGCAGTCAAATGCTCTACCACTGAGCTATACCCCCACATCTTTGAAGAAACATGCTCTTTCAATGAGCCATATCCCCACAGACTTCTGTGCTTAGAGCCACAGATTAAGTTAGATCTTACGATTCAACAATATCAAACATTAACCAAAGAAAAATATAAAGAAAAAGTAGTAAATAGTCTATGATTTTAACCCTTTCATGTTTAGTATTATTGCAAATGTCTCAGCCTCTTATACTATGAGAAAGATTGAAGTCTTTAAAAAAAAATTGTTCTGCTGCTGAGAGGTGTCTCCCTCAGGGTCTCATAGAACACACGTTATAGTTGTGTGTGCTACATGTGCACATAAACTATCCAAGTTTATTCTTTAAAACTCTTGATCACTTTGCTGTAAGCATTATTTTAAATTCTTAGGTAAAAGGTTGTAGATGCTATGCATTCTTGACTATGTGTCTTGTGTCAAATTAGAATAACTAACACTGAGATTATTCAGCAATTTCAAGTTGAGTGTTTGACTGTTGAATTTGTTTGTCTCTGATGTGGAACACTTGGCTTTTATCATATAGCTGCAGTAATCAATTTATAGAATAGGGGTGTGTCCGAAGCCAAATACCTTATTTGGAAAGGCATGGACAATGGCTTCAAAAATGAATAACGTTAACTAATAATTCTGCCCAAATATTCGGATGAGGCTGCAGAACAGTCTGGTGTTTGCTAGATTCAAAGGTGAGCCAGGTGATCAGTGCAATATTTTACATAAACCTCTAAATTCACGCAATAATGTGTGTGAAGTGAATGGATGTAAACTTTATGAATGAAAAGAGTTCAAATTAAACACTGCATTGCTGTTGCCACTCCGTGCATCTCTAATATTAGGCCATCAGACGACTGATGCGCACAAATAAAAAGCAAACATGAACTAAAAGCCCAGGCATGGTCCTCTCTCGTCCTTCACTGTCGTCGCTCCAGTTTTATATCCTTCCATCTCCTCTGTGGGACTCAAGAACGGTGGAGGGTCGCAGGTGTCGCTCATTTCCCAATCACTCCACCGGCCTCGCTCATTCCCACATCCCTCGGCCCCGCCCCACTCATCAAAACATTCTATTTGTGTACAAACCCAATTCCAAAAAAATTGGGACACTATACAAATTGTGAGTAAAAAAGGACTGGAATTATTTACAAATCTCGTAAACTTATATTTTATTAACAATAGAATAAAGACAACATATCAAATTTTGAAAGTGAAACATTTTGAAATGTCATGCCAAATATTGGCTCATTTTGGATTTCAAGAGAGCTACACATTCCTAAAAAGTTGGGACAGGAAGCAGAAAGAGGCCTTAAAAGTAAAATAAACATATAAGGACAGCTGGAGGACCAATTTGCAACGTATAAGGTCAATTGGTAACATGATTGGGTATAAAAAGAGCCTCTCAGAGTGCCAGTGTCTTTTAGAAGTCAAGATGGGCAGAGGATCACCAATTCCCCCAATGCTGTGGCGAAAAATAGTGGAGCAATATCAGAAAGGAGATTCTCAGAGAAAAATTGCAAAGAGTTTGAAGTTAACATCATCTACAGTGCATAATATCATCCAAAGATTCAGAGAATCTGGAACAATGCGTAAGGGTCAAGGGGGGAAAACGTACTGGATGCCCGTGATATTCAGGCCCTTAGATGACACTGCATCACATACAGGAATGCTACTGTAGTGGAAATCACAACAGGGGCTCAGGAATACTTCCAGAAAACATTGTCGACAAACACAATCCACCGTGCCATTCGCTGTTGCCGGCTAAAACTCTATAGGTCAAGAAAGAAGCCATATCTAAACATGATCCAGAAGCGCAGGTGTTTTCTCAGGCCCAAGGATCATTTAAAATGGACTGTGGCAGAGTGGAACGCTGTTCTGTGGTCAGACGAATCACAATTTGAAGTTCTTTTTGGAAAACTGGGATGCCATGTCATCCGGACTAAAGTGGATGAGGACAACCCAAGTTGTTATCAGTGTTCAGTTCAGAAGCCTGCATCTCTGATGGTATGGGTTTGCATGAGTGAGTGTGGCATGGGCAGCTTACACATCTGGAAAGCCACCATCAATGCTGAAAGGTATATTCAAGTTCTAGAACAACATATACTCCCATCCATATATCGTCTCTTTCAGGGAAGAACTTGCATTTTCAATGCCAGACCACATACCGAATCAATTACAAAATCATGGCTGCGGAAGGATCTGGTTAATGAAATAGCCAGACTGCAGTCTAGGTCTTTCACCCATTGAAAACATTTGGTGCATCATAAAGAGGAAGAAGACCTAAGACAGTTGAGCAACTAGAAGCATGTTTTAGACAAGAATGGGACAACATTCCTATTCATAAACTTGAGCAACTTGTCTCCTCAGTCCCCAGACATTTGCAGACTGTTATACAAAGAAGAGGGGATGCCACATAGTGGTAAACATGGCCTTGTCCCAACTTTTTTGAGATATGTTGATGCCATGAAATTAAAAATCAACTTATTTTTCCCTTAAAATTATACATTTTCTCAGTTTAAACATTTGATATGTCATCAATGTTGTATTCCGAATAAAATATGGAAATTTTAAACTTCCACATCATTGCATTCTGTTTTTATTCACAATTTGTACAGTGTCCCAACTTTTTTGGAATCTGGATTGTGTATATAAAAGGCTTGATTTAAATGATTTAAACCTTATAGGCTATGATAGGATACTCGAATGAATAAGCACAGCATGATTGCAAATCAAACAGCCGCAATGCTATCTCTGCACATCTCTGTCTCTCAAAAACCAAACCAGCTCTCTTTCAAGAGTAAGCTAATAATCAACTTATATACAGATTTTTTCTTCTGGTTTGTGTGGCACATGCACATTTGTTTAGTGAAGTTCAAAAAAAGATTTGTTTAAGGAGTCCTACATAATGAAAATTTTCAGTCGAGTTCAAATGATCACTAAATGTTTGGCATTAAATATTCCTACTTGTATGATATATTTATTTTTATATTTCAGAACGCTGAATAGGGCTAATTGTCATAACACAAATATTTTCCCATACTCTGATCTCTTTTTTTTCCATAGGTTTTCTAGATCTGCTAATTACTTAAAGGTGACATATCATGAAAATCTGATTTTTCCAGGTTTTAATTGCTATAATCAGGAAACCTGAAAAAGATTATGCCAGTAACTTTGTTTGGGAAAGCCTTTTTCTGCAAGCATCTGATGAAATGAGCGTGTCTGATTTTGCTACCTTGGTGATGTGACAAAGGGATCTTGTTCCAATATTACTGCCCCTTAATCTGTAAGCTTCCACCCACAGTGTAGTCATTTCGATTTTTCAAGTGACAACTTTGTAACTGCCGTAATGCCATGGCAAAAATTTGCTAACCATTCTGTCTTTGGCTGCACCAACGAGCACAGAACACTATTTAGAGTCCCAGCCTCAGAAGAGACAAGAGTATTTATTGATTTATTTACTGTATATTGCTTCTGCTACACAGATCTAAAACTGTGATGTTTGTAAGTTTTCTAATCAAAATCAAAAAGCAAGCACAGACACTAGTGTGTATATTTTTCATCTCCTTTATTATGCTCCTCTTTCTCCTTTCTCCACTGCCATCTAGTGGTTTGACATTGCCTCTGCAGACACAACATTTCCACTTTTCTTTGAAGCATTTTTTTAAGGGTACTGTTGAAACACCACAACATAACATCGTTCTCTAGTCCAAACACCATAACTAATACAGAATTACAGAATTACTTTAAGAAACGATTTACCTGTTTATATAAAAACAGTATATTGTTACAGTATAATGTTATATAAATGGTGTATTTACCCCTGTTTTGAAGGAGTGCCTTCACAACATTTAAACTAATCCAAGTAACAACCAAAAAACATTGACTGGATTTAAACCATGAACCTTTTTAATAACCTCCTCTTCTAAGGATCACGTGATGTGGTAACAAGTGAACATGCACGCAGCATCTCGCACCCTCGCTAATGTTTGCTCATCATTAAACTCATCGTTTATAACTTAACTCTCTCCTAAACTTATTTAAAGTGGTGAATTTACTAACTTTACTAACTGATCTGTTGTGACCTTGCCGAAGGCAAAAGCGGTAAAGACCGACTCAAACGCTAAGAAGGTTACATTGGCGTCCCTCACCCACCTGCTCACCGAACCTTGAGATTCCTTTAAAATCCTTGAGAGTGAAGGTGATGCACAAGAGCTATGCCTGAAGGCTGCCAAGGAAAATATCACCAAGCTCCAGACAGACCATGCTAAACTAGCAACTAAAATCGCGAATCATGGAGCCGGCGTAACAAAATCAGTGTCATTGGTGTACCTGAATCCATGGAGGGACCAAAACCAACAGCTTTCTTTACCAAGATCCTTGAGGGGGTCCTAGATTCGCCTGTGGAATGTGAACGGGCTCACACGGCTCTGGCACTCAAACCTCCACCCAACCAGCGGTCAAGACCGATCATCATTCGTCTCCTCTGGTTCCAAGGTAAAGGATAAGATCATCCGCCATGCATGGACCATGAGGGGTAGGGTGAAATTCCGGGACCATTCCATCCTTGTATTTTAGGATTATCCTCCAGCGGGTGTGGAGCAGCGGAAAGAGTTTAATTTTAGTATATTCAAGCCGGCACTGCTCTATCCGGCCAGGCTTTATACTAAGATGGAGTCGGGAGGTAGGAATCACTTTCCCACGTAGCTGAGACTGAAGCTTTCATTTGTCTCCTTGCCTTCGCCGATCACTTAGATAATAGTTTGCCCAAATCCATGTGATGAGGGTGATAGACCTGCAAGGTATGGCTTACTGTCGTTTGTGCTCCTATCTCATTTCTGTTCTTCTATCTGTCTGCCTCTTCTTTTTGCGGATTTTAGGCGACAGTCTCTCTATCATGATTTAATGTTTCTATTAGCCTACTAACCTTTTTTCGTCTGTCAGCCTTTCCTCTGGGTTTCATCCCCAGACTAATGGCCAGGCTGAACGCACCAATCAGATCGTTGGTCGCCTTCTACGCAGCTTAGCCTTGCGTAACCCATCTTCTTGGTCAGAGCAATTACCTTGGACAGAATATGCCCATAATTCATTACCTACGTCCGCAACCGGTTTCTCCCCGTTTAACTCTTGCCTTGGCTGTCAGCCTCCTTTATTCACCTCACAGGATGCTGATTCCAATGTCCCGTCAGTAAAGGCGTTTAATCAGTCGCTGTAAGCGCACCTGGAGAAGAGTTAGATCCGCGCTTTGTCGTACCAAGACCCATACTCGAAGGTACGCCAATAAACGTTTTGTCAGAAGTCCTAAGTATCTTTGTGGTCAGAGAGTGTGGCTTTCCACCCAAAATTTACCTCTCCTGACTCCTTCCCGCAAACTGGCCCCCCGCTTTTATCTGGCCTTATCAAATTTCTAAGGTCATTAGTCCTGTCGCGATCAAATTGAAACTCCCTCCCAATCTTCATTGCATCCATCCCATTTTTCATGTTTCATGCATTAAACCAGTCATACGTGCGCCTTCTCCTACTCCTCCGTCTGTCCCTGTACGTGTTGAGGATGCCCCCGTTTACACAGTGCGTAAACTACTGGATATGCGTCGTCGAGGTCGGGGCCACCAGTTTCTCGTTGACTGGGAGGGCTACGGTCCTGAGGAGAGAAGTTGGATCCCCTCCCGGGACGTTCTGGACCGCTCTTTGATTGATGAATTCCTCCGCACTCGCCAGGTTCGCCCATTGGGAGCGCTCCTTAGGGGAGGGGCACTGTCATGGATTCGGTTTCCCTTCTCTCCCCCCTCCCCTGGTTATTTTGTTACACTCACACACCTCTTCAGCTGTTTCTCATTATCTCTCCTCTGTCACGCTAATAAATTCACACCTGTTCTCTCTTTTCCCTAATCATCCTTGCTATTTGTAGTTCCCCATTTTCTGTGCTCTCTGCTAGATTATTTTGTTTGCTGTTGATGCAGAAGCTTACACAATCATCCTGTTCCAGTCCTGTCCTGTCCTGTCGTGTCGGGTCCTATCCTGCCTCTTGTTCTTCAGTCTCAGGTCAGATCAAACAGTGCACTTGATTAACCTGTTGCTCTGCTCTCTGTCCAGTCCTGCTGGTGCTGACGAGAATTCTGGGAAGTCATCATTCCGCCTGACGTTACCCCGTAAGGGAGAGAGGAGGTCAGCGATCGCCTATCCCCGCACGCTGCCTGAGCGCTGACCCGTTTACCCACAAGAACTTTCTGTTTGCTATTTTACGTGAAAGACTTTGTTCACTGTTTGGGTACTGGCTCATTGGCTGCTTTTTGTTATTTATTCTGAAGACTAGTTTTGTTGCATCGCTACTCTATTAAAGGAGCTTCACTTGCATAACCACTTGTGGGTCCTCATCTTTCCATTTCACATAAACAAACATCATTCTGATTTAGATTCTCTTCTATCTAACTGAGCTCACTCAAATACTGAATAATACCATTTAGGGCTTTATAAGTAATAAGAAATATTTTAAAATCTATAAGATGTTTGATAGGGAGCCAGTGCAGTGTTGACAGGACCAAGCTAATATGGTCATACTTCCTGGTTCGAGTGAGAACTCTTGCTGCTGCATTTTGGACTAGCTGTAGTTTGTTTACTAAGCGTGCAGAACAACCACCCAATAAAGCATTACAATAATCTAACCTTGAGGTCATAAATGCATGGATTAACATTTCTGCATTTGACATTGAGAGCATAGGGTATAATTTAGATATATTTTTCAGATGGAAAAATGCAGTTTTACAAATGCTAGAAACATGGCTTTCTAAGGAAAGATTGCGATCAAATAGCACACCAAGGTTCCTAAATGATGACGAAGAATTAACAGAGCAGCCATCAAGTCTTACACAGTGTTCTAGGTTATTACATGCAGAGTTCTTAGGTCCTATAATTAACATCTCTGTTTTTTTTTTCAGAATTTAGCAGAATTTAATTAAGAAATTACTCGTCATCCAGTTTTTTATATCGACAATGCATTCTATTAGTTTTTCAAATTGGTGTGTTTCACCGGGCCGCAAAGAAATATAGAGCTGAGTATCATCAGCATAACAGTAAAAGCTAACACCATGTATCCTGATGATATCTCCCAAGGGTAACATATGGAGCATTAAGAGTAGCTGCCCTAGTACCGAGCCTTGAGGTACTGCTCCATACTGCACTTGTAATCGATATGATACATCTTCATTCACTGCTACAAATTGATGGCGGTCATACAAGTATGATTTAAACCATGCTAATGCACTTCGATTAATGCCTACAAAGTGTTCAAGTCTATGCAAAAGAATGTCGTGGTCAATTGTGTCAAACGCAGCACTAAGATCCAATAGAACTAATAGAGAGATACAACCACGATTAGATAAGAGCAGGTCATTTGTAACTCTAAGGAGAGCAGTCTCAGTACTATGATACGGTCCAAATCCTAACTGGAAATCCTCACATATACCATTTTTCTCTAAGAAGGAATATAATTGTGAGGGTACCACCCTTTCTAGTATCTTGGACAGAAAAGGGAGATTCGAGATTGGTCTATAATTAACTAGTTCTTTGGGGTCAAGTTGTGGTTTTTTGATGAGAAGCTTAATAACAGCCAGTTTGAAGGTCTTGGGGACATATCCTAATGAAAATGAGGAATTATAATAGTCCGAAGAGGATCTATGACTTCTGGAAGCACCTCTTTTAGGAGCGTAGATAGACAATTCTTCCTCTCCTATGGTAGAGAATGGAGTGGAACTGTTCCTCAGGGGGTCTATAGTGCACTGTCTGATGTGATACTGTAGCTGACGGCTGAATGGTTACAATTTTATCTCTAATAGTATCGATTTTAGAAGTAAAGTAGTTCATAAAGTAGTTCATTACACCTACATCCAAAACTATTATTGACAATATCATTACTAATATTCAAAACATTAAGCTGGAGACAGGAGTCCTGCAGGCTGGCATTACAGATCATTTTCCAATTGCAATATTTTTTGGCTCTGGCAAATCGGTCTCTCCTCCACTCTCTAAAATTAAATCTAAAATTCTTAATGAGAAAACCAGGCCAAGTTGTGGACTTCTATCTATGACAGTGTGATTCCTGATGCTGCATATGACAATCTGATAAAGATCTTTTAAGACTCCAATAAGGAGACAGTTCCTGAGAAGACTGTCAAATGCAGCACTACTCTCCAGAACCCTTGCATTACAAAGGGATTTTTGAAATCTATTAAATATAAAAGTAGGCTTTACAAATTCTACATGAATAATCCTTCTTATCCTTCTAAGGAAAGATAAATATATTTCCCATAAAAATGAACGCAGATTATAAGAAAGCATAAAATAAATAATTATACAGAACTTCTAAAAGCTTCACAGGGGGACTGCAGGAGCTCATGGAATGTGTTAAATGAGGTTCTCAATAGGAGACTTAAACCGACTGCTCTATCTGTTCTTGGTGATGTCAAAGCTGATCTTGCACAGAGTTTTAAAAATCATTTCATTTCAATGGGTGTAAATCTGTCAAAAAAGATAAGTCAACCCAAGGGTGTCACCTTATAGCATTTTCTTTCTGGTAGTTACAATCATTCATTCTTCATGATACTAACAGACAGTATTAAACTCAAACACCCCTGGTGTAGATGGAATATCTAGTAAGATCATGAAAGCCATTGCGAACATCATTGTAGAGCCACTGGCTCATTGAATTAACCTGTCTTTATTAACTGTTATTGTACTCAAAATGACAAAGATCTCTAAGATAATTCAAATTTTTAAATAGGGGGATAGAAATTATATGAATAATTACTGGCCCATTTCAATTCTACCCAGTTTCTAGAAGGTAGTAATGGAGAAAGTAGTATGCAATAGAACTAATGTCTTTCTTGATGAATTGGATATTCTTGTTCCCTCTCAATACGGTTTTAGAAAAAAAAAGAGCACAATCTGTATGGCAATACTAGACCTAATTGAACAAATTAATGACTGTATTGAAGAGGAGAAATGTGGTATTGGTATTTTGTGGACCTACTGTATCAAAAGCCTTTGATACCATTGATTTTGATATCTTAATGAACAAATTACAACAGTATGGTATCAGAGGTCTAGCACTTGCATGGTTTAGAAGTTATCTATATGAGAGGGAACAGTATGTCCATGTCAGTGATCATAACTCTACTTGTAAGCCCATAATCTTGGGGGTTCCCCCAGGGCTCCATTTTAGGGCCACTCTTATTATTCTATATATTAAATTAAATTAAATTTATGCATTTTGTCCAAAGCGACTTACAGTGCATTCAGGCTATCAATTTTTACATATCATGTGTAAACAGGGAATCGAACCCCAAACCTTGCGCTTGCTTGCTAAAGCAGTGCTCTACCAGTTGAGCTACAGGAACACTAAATATATATATATACATAAATTGATTAAAATGAATGACCAATTGATAAAAAGTGTGCATTCTACTAATTTCCTGGGGGTCCTCATTGACTAATCTCTTATCTTTAAATGTCAAATTGATCATCTTGTAAACAAACTGTCAAAGTATGTTGGCTTTTTTATAAGATCAGACAGGTTCTTCCGCTGTCTGTCCTATGTCTTGTTGTATAAAACTCTCTTTGAACCACATCTTAATTATTGTAATGTGATATGGTGCAACACCTTCACAAGTCATCTTAAAAACCTTGCATCATTACGAAAGAAAGCCATATGGGCTCTTTCCTGGTCAGAGATAAACTCTGCTACTCACCCTCTATTTTATCGCTTTGAGTTACTAAGACTAACTGAGCTAAATAAATATCATAATGCCTGCTTTATGTTTCAAATTGTTAATAATCTGAACTGTAGATTGATTAACCTTGTTTCTATCTCCAGCCCCCAGCATACATACCAAACGAGAACCAAATCATTCATATCTGGAATATATCGCAGACATATTCGTGCCACTATTAGCGTTGTCTGTAGAGGGCCACAGATTTGGAATGGGATTGATGATGGCCTAAAGGTGTTGCCCTCTATCTCCGACTTTAAAAGACAACTAAAAAAATATTATCTATCAGCCTATATTTAATATATAACTGTCTTTTCATGGTCTACTGGGATGTATGTGTTTGATTGTATGTGTATGTATTTTTATCTATATTTGTCTATATTGGTGCGCTCTTGCGTGCTTTCAGTTCATTTACCATCGTCTGGTTACAGGTGGTAACCATGTACCTTGCCTTTTTTTAAACTATGGGCCCCCACCTATAAGCTCTCTTAGTTTCTTTGGGGAACCCATAACACTATTCCAAATTCGTATTCTGTACCCTCGCTGTATTATAGAATTTGCTGGTAGTGGTATTTGTGAATAAACTTAAACTCAACTCAACCCTTTCAGCCCATTGCATCTATTTATTTCTCTAACACGAAGTCCTTCAGTCAAGCTGGTTGTGTAGGAACTCTCACACTTCTTCTAGGACTGATTCGCTGTCCCTCAACATGACCTTGTGCTGGAGGCTGTACATTTGGTTTCCCTTCTGGCGGAAACTTTTCAACACCTTGTTTGGAACTCCAGTAAGACGAGACACATTCCATTTCTTCCCATCCTCCAGCAGGAAAGTATCCTCCTCACCAAACATGGAGCAGTGTACCTTGCTTAGCCTTTGTGAACATGCTCTGGTTTCTTAATATGCAGCCAGTCATTTTCCTTGAAATTGGGTACCTTAGCTCCTCTTCTTTGGTCAGTACAGTCTTTACATTTCTTCTGTTTACATGTCACAGTATGTTCGATCTCAGAATATATCTTCGTCTCTGTGCTGACAGGCAGGACATTCAATTTTGTACGCATCTTGCAGCCACACAGGAGTTCAAACGCTGTTGCCCCTGTAGTAGCATGTGGTGTCGCTCCCGGAAATTATGCAAGAACCGTGTCACAGCTGGTTTCCAAAGCTTCTTTTCCTGAATTGCAGATTGGATGCATTGTTTCAACACTCTATTAAATCATTCGATAGCCCCATTGGTCTGTGGATAATATATGCTGGAGTACAAAAGCTGAACGTTACGTTCCTTTAAAAAGTTAGCAAAAGCAGTGGATGTTATTTGTGGACCGTTATCAGCACTAAGCAGAGTGGATTACCTTCTCTACTGAAGATGGTGTCCAGAAAGTTTATGATGACATCTGATGACACGTGCGATGCAAAAGCAATTTCTGACCACTTACTGTTGTAGTCTATCAGTGTTATGGAGTAGTGGCAATCCCATGTAGCAGACTCAATTGGTCCCACAATATCTATGGCTACCTTTTCCCTTGGCCCATTTGGTAGTTCCACAGGTATGAGAGGTGCAGGTGCCGGCTTGGCTGTTTTGTCATTCAGCTGACATGTCAAACATGAGGCAATCAGAGTATCAACACTTCTGCCCATTTTCAGCCACCAGTAGAGCTCCCGAGGCCATTATTTTGTCCGTACAATGGTAAATGGTAAATGGACTACATTTATATAGCACTTTCAACAGACCACATGGCCATCCAAAGCGCTTTACAAGTTGCATCACATTCACCCATTCACTCATTCACACCGACAGCGATGTCAGCCATGCAAGGTGCCATCCAGCTTGTATTTTGTCCGTACAATGCCTTGGTGCCCTTCGTGAGCTAAGTTCACCAGTCTTGTTCACAGTGACAGTGGAACAAGGCAGTGATCACCCAGCATAACTAACAGACCCTCAACAGACAACTCATGTCTGATGTGAAAGTATGGTTCTAGTTCTTGTTTCATGGACTTCTTGTTTTTAGGCCAGCAATTTGTGATCTGTTCACGAAGTTGGGTTAACTGGAGGCAGCTCCCCGATGCATAAGAGAACTCAGAGACTAACAAGGCATGTAAGTGAAAAACATTGGCGACCATTTCAGGTTCATCTGTTGGATCACTCGGCTCAGGTAAGGGGAGTCGAGAGAGGTAGTCTGCTGTTGTTGTATCTCCCAGGGTGGAATGCAACCTCATTGGGATAACATTACAAACGGGCTGACCTCCGAGCGATTCGCATGCCAGCTCTCCCTGCGCCCTTGGATGTAAGAAGTGTTGTAAGGGCTTGGTGGTCAGTGCGCAGAACGAAAGGCTACCCCAGAGATACGTCCTCCATTTTTCAATACTCCACACACAAGCCAGTGCTTCCCTCTCCACAGTCGAATACTTTCTTTCGGCTAGCGAAAGAGTTCGAGAGACAAAGGCCACTATGCGCTCCGTACAATCAGTGTGTTGCTGAGAAAGGACTCCTCCCACAAAGTAATCGGAAGCATCAGTACCTCACGTATGTTGGCAATACTGGGTCAAACAGAGCAAGAATGGGGCTCTTTGATAAGAGTGTTTTCAGGGTGACAAAACTGTGTTCTGCCTTATCAGTCCAAAGAAAGTTCATGTCAGTGGAGGTTCTCAACACTTCTCACAGGGGTTCAACCACTGTGGCATAATCAGGTAGAAATTTACTATACCAAGATGTAAGTCCCAGGAATGAGCACAGTGAGGCTGTACCATGGGGAGCAGGTGCGTGCATGACAGCAGCAATGTTATCAGGGTCTGGATGAAGTCCCGCTTTAGAAATTGTGTGTCCTGAAAATGTCAAGGTTTGGAGCATAAATTTAAATATCTGCATATTTAGTTTCAGACCAGCCTTGTTTAGACAGTGAAGTGAAGTGAAGACAGCCTGCGAGTGTCATGGATGTCTTCTGTATGTCCATAAACAATTACACTGTAAAAAATGACTATGTAAAATCCCTACAGAAAAGTATTGTAAACCCAAAAACATATTGTTTTTATTTAATTGACAGTGAAATTTTGTAAACTATTAAAAATAATTTTAACAATAACAATATGTGACAATATTCAGAATTATTTGTTAAAATTACAAATTATTGGTATCAAAAACAAAGAAATACTGTAATACTCATAACAAAACAATTTTGTTAATTTGACATGCAAATATTGTAAAAACTAAAGTTTTAGTCTGTTGTTTTTAAAAATACAAATAAAGTATGTATGTCACTTTACAAGTTTATACTGTAGGCTAATTTAAGCATGATTGATGAAATGATGCATGCAATTTTTTGTCATCTGAACAGCTTCTCTCTCCATATTATATATAAAAATATGGCTACAATTATAATAATATTGTTTTTATAATTTAGGCTATTTGTAGCATATTGTAGCCTACTGTGTGTGGGTGTGTGTGTGTGTGTGTGTGTGCGTGCGTGTGTGTGCGTGTGTAATAAATGCAAATTATTGATATGCAAAGTAAAACTTCTGTTCAGTAATCCCTGTATGTTTCTTATAGTCTTTAAATCTTAATGTAATACTTAGCCTACTGGTTTTCTACATAGGCCTATTGATAAAATAATAGTATTAATTTGAGCATTGTGTCATTATCACAGGCTAAACAACCGAATGGTGCCTTCACTAACATTGATTTATGATTTATTTGTAGCATACTGTATTTATAGCCTATGTGTATAAGGAATTAAAATTATTGAGGCCTGTGCAAAGTAACGCTTCTGTTCAGTCCCAACCATAATTATTATGCTTTATGTTTCTTTTAGTCTTTAAATTTTAATGTAATACTTAGCTTAATGGTTTTCTATTTATTTTTATATAAAAAAAGAGCATTGTATCATTATCACAAGCTAAACACCCAAACAGTGCCTCAAATTGTCTGTGCTCTCTCTCTCTTGTGCGCTGAGTATGCCTAATTTTGAATTTCATAGCGGCAGATGAAGCTCGTCTCTGATTGGATAATCGTGGGAGGAGAGCGGGAGAAGAACGAGTGACGTCAATAACGAGCAAACCAGAACTGCATTTATTAGACAAAAAACAGGCCAAGCAGAAATCTTCGGACCGCTTTGTTATTTTAAAATCTTTTACGTTTTTAGGGACAAATATACGATCTCAACACAAGCTGCTGTTCATCCAGAAAATTGAAAGTTAACAGTTAAGATAGCATATTTAAGATATCTAGCTAGCTCGATCAATGCGTGATAACTTTAAATTTATCCAAAGCGACTTACAGATGAAGACAGTGGAAGCAATCAAAAACAACAAAAAGAGAAATTATATAAGATATAGGTGCTATAACAAGTCTCAGTTAGGTTAACACAGTACACGTAACATGGGATTTTAAATAATATAGTAAATAAAAAGAAAACAGATAAAAATAAAAAAGAATAGAGCAAGCTAGTTAGAGGTCTTTACACAAACACACACACACACACACACACACACATATATATATATATATATATATATATATATATATATATATATATGCATAATAAATTAAAAGAAAAATAGAATACAAAAAGATTAGAAAGGTAGTTAGATTTTTTAAGAATAGAATTAGAATATTGAGTGATAAAGTTAGAGGGTCAAATAAAGATGGAAGAGATGTGTTTTAAGCCGATTCTTGAAGATGGCTAAGGACTCAGCTGCTCGGATTGAGTTGGGAAGGTCATTCCACCAGGAGGGAACATTTAATTTAAAAGTCCGTAAAAGTGACTTTGTGCTTCTTTGGGATGGCACAATCAAGCGATGTTCACTTGCAGAACGTAAGCTTCTAGATGGCACATAAATCTGAAGTAACAAATTTAGGTAAATGGGTGCAGAGCCAGTGGTAGTTTTGTAGGCAAACATCAATGCCTTGAATTTTATGCTAGCAGCTATTGGAAGCCAGTGCAAATTGATAAACAGAGGTGTGACGTGTATTCATTTTGGCTCATTAAAAATTAATCTTGCTGCCGTGTTCTGAATTAATTGTAAAGGTTTGATAGAATTGGCTGGAAGACCTGCCAAGAGGGCATTGCAATAGTCCAGCCTGGAAAGAACAAGAGCTTGAACAAGGAGTTGTGCAGCATGTTCCGAAAGAAAGGGCTTGATCTTCTTGATATTGAATAAAGCAAATCTGCAAAATCTGACAGTTTTAGCAGTGTGGTCTGAGAAAGTCAGCTGATCATCAATCATAAGTCCAAGGCTTCTAGTTGTTTTTGAAGGAGTTATGGTTAATGTGCCTAACTTGATGGTGAAATTGTGATGAAACGATGGGTTTGCTGGAATCACAAGCAGTTCTGTCTTTGCAAGGTTGAGTTGAAGGTGATGGTCCATCATCCAGGAAGAAATGTCTTTTAGACAAGCTGAGATGCGAATAGCTACCGTCATCGATCATCAGGATGGAATGAGAGGTAGAGTTGAGTGTAATCAGCATAGCAGTATACAAGCCATGTTTCTGAATGACAGAACCTAATGATGCCATGTAGACAGAGAAGAGAAGAGGTCCAAGAACTGAGCCCTGAGGCACCCCAGTAGTTAGATGTTGAGACTTGGACACCTCACCTCTCCAAGATACTTTGAAGGACCTATCTGATAGGTAAGACTCAAACCATTGAAGTGTGGTTCCTGAAATGCCATTTGCCAGTAGGGTTGATAGGAGGATCTGGTGATTAACCATGTCAAAAGCAGCGGACAGATCAAGCAGGATAAGTACTGAAGATTTGGATTCTGCTCTTGCCAGTCTTAGAGCTTCAACAACTGAGAGCAAGGCCGTCTCAGTTGAATGTCCACTTCTGAAGCCAGATTGGTTGCTGTCAAGGAGATTGTTGTGTGTGAGAAATGTAGAGACTTGTTTGAACCCAGATCTATCAAGTGTTTTTGCAATGAAAGGAAGAAAAGAAACTGGTCTGTAGTTCTCTAAAAGAGATGGGTTGAGGTTGGGTTTCTTAAGTAGTGGAGTTATACGTGCCTGTCTAAATGATGAGGGGAAAACACCAGTGTGGAGGGAAGTTTTGATGATGTGAGTGAGTGCAGGTATAACTGCAGGAGAAATGGCTTGAAGAAGATGAGATGGATAGGATCAAGCGGGCAAGTAGTAGGGTGATTAGAAAGGATGAGTTTTGAGACTTCTGCCTCAGAGAGTGAAGAGAAGGATGTAAATAAGTGTAAGTTTGCTGGTGATATGAACTTGAATGATTGTGGTGTGGTCAATTGTGCACTAATGTGTTTAATTTTATTAATGAAAAACGTTGCAAAGTCGTCAGCTATTAGAGATGAAGCAGGAGGGGGAGGAGGAGGACAAAGAAGTGAGGAAAATGTTTTAAAAAGCATGCGAGAGTTAGATGAATTGTTAATTTTGTTATGATAGTATGTCTTTTTAGCAGAGGAGACATTAGCAGAGAAAGAAGATAGGAGTGACTGATACACAATAAGGTCAGTAGTATTTTTGGACTTGCGCCACACTCTTTCAGAAGCTCTAAGTTTAGAACGGTGTTCGCGTAGAACATCAGATAACCAAGGGGCAGAAGGGGTGTTACGGGCTGGCCTGGAAGATAAGGGGCAAACAGTGTCTAAACAAGATGTAAGAGTGGAGCAGAAAGTATCAGTAGCACTGTTCGTGTCCAAAGATGCAAACAGTTTAGGGGAAGGAAGTGAAGATGAAACCATTGCAGATAGCCGGGAGGGTGAAAGTGTGCAAGGTTACGTCGAAAGATGACATGTGGAGGGGTAAGTGATGTGTCAGGGACTATGTTGAGGTTAAGAGTGAAGAGGAAGTGATCTGACATGTGCAATGGAGTAACCAGAACATGATCAGTAGAGCAGTGTTGTGTATAAATAAGGTCCAGTTGGTTGCCTGATTTGTGAGTAGCAGTAGTTGACACTCGGTTGAGATCAAAAGAGGCAAGCAGAGAGTGGAAATCAGCAAATAGAGGTTTATCTAGATGGATGTTGAAGTCTCCAAGCATAACTAGGGGAGTACTGTCCTCAGAAAAGAGCAACACATCTAATTCATCCAAAAAGTTACCCAGTGGTCCTGGGGGTCGATAAACAACTACAATATGTATTTTGAAAGGGTAGGTAACAGTAACTGAATGAGATGCAAAGGAGCTGTTGATACCGAAAGATGGTAAAGGATTAAATTTCCAATCATTAGAGATGAGCAGACCAGTACCTCCACCTCTTCCAGTCTAACGGGGGGAGTGGGAAAATGAAAAATTATTGGAGAGTGCTGCAGGTGTAGCAGTGTCCTCTGGTTTGATCCAGGTCTCTGTTAAGGCCATGAGATGAAGCTTTGAATGACTAATAATAGTAGAAGAGTGAAGAAGAATGAAATCGGCTTTGTTTACAGCAGACTGGCAATTCCAGAGACCAATAGAAAAAGAAAGTAGTGTATTAGCAGACATAGACAAAGTGTGCAGGTGGTTAAGATTGCGCTGTCTACATTGTGTGATGCATGGTTTATGAGTGGTAATGATATTAGGGATCTGGAAACACATAGTGAGAATTGGTTATAAACAAAAACTGAAACAGAAATTAAACAAGAAGAAGGAAAAAGAGATTAATCAAAACAATACTTATATCCCGTCGGTGTCCCTGCCCGGTGGAGTCTCACGGTAGAGTCAATGGTCTTTACACTCTTTGGTCTTCACACGAGGAGGGCTTAACTGGCAGTATACTAATCTTTTTTAAACCCAACAATACGGAAATTGAATTCAGCTGAACGCACTTTACTGTTTATCACAACAAAGGACTAAGTAAGGGCACAACACTGACAACGTATGCGATAGAGTACCAGACCAAACACAGCACGTCTCAACACAATAAACAAACAAGTGTTTCCTAGCAATGACAACTGCGCTAAACACTAATGAGACAAGAAATAAATACACTTACGATATGCTTTTAACTCCCGCTGATTTAACTGCTTCTCACAAAGGGTATTTCTTTACACTCTCTTGGCTGGCGCTTGAACACACTTTACTGTTTATCACAACAAAGGACTAAGCAAGCGCACAACACTGACAACGTATGCGATAGAGTACAAGACCAAACGCAGCATGTCTCAACACAGTAAACAAACAAGTGTTTCCTAGCAACGACAACTGCGCTAAACACTAATGAGACAAGAAATAAATACACTTACGATATGCTTTTAACTCCCGCTGATCTAACTGCTTCTCACAAAGGATATTTCTTTAAACTCTCTTGGCTGGCGCTTGAACGCACTTTACTGTTTATCACAACAAAGGACTAAGCAAGTGCACAACACTGACAATGTATGCGATAGAGTACGAGACCAAACGCAGCACGTCTCAACACAGTAAACAAACAAGTGTTTCCTAGCAACGACAACTGCGCTAAACACTAATGAGACAAGAAATAAATACACTTACGATCTGCTTTTAACTCCCGCTGATTTAACTGCTTCTCACAAAGGGTATTTCTTTACACTCTCTTGGCTGGCGCTTGAACGCACTTTACTGTTTATCACAACAAAGGACTGAGCAAGCGCACAACACTGAAAACGTATGCGATAGAGTACGAGACCAAACATACAAAAATAAAATTTTATTTAAACTTCGGTTTAAGCTGAAAAGCAAAGGCAAACACTTGAAATCCTAAAAACGATCCCCTGCATCTTTTGTAAAAAGAATTTGGAATTGGATACATTAAGAGGCTATGTACTACATTGCAGAGTGCATAGGAATGAGCCCCATTGTCTTTTCAAATGTTTTCGCGCCAACTGTAGTCAAACATTTACCACTTATTCCGCTTTGAATGGCCATTATTATCGTGTACACAATGCACCTGTACCGCAAGCTGATCCTATAACGTTAGCTGTTGCGGATTTAAAATGCGCCATTTCATTATGTTCCCCCCATTTTCACACGGAAAAAGAACTATTGTCTCAAACGATCATATTTGAGTCATGTCAAGTAAGTGGTTGTACAATCCTGTTTACAAAAAAAGTAATAATTTACTTCTCACATGTGTAGGAAGCATAAAGCATGCTCCCTAGATGTTATTGATAACATGTAGGTTACAGGGAAACTCACCCTCAGCCCCCATTTGTCTTTGCCAGTACAGATGATTCAGAAAACACACGAGTCCATGCCAACAGCTAGTGCAGCCATTGATATACCAGAGAATGATAGTCAATATTATCTCAGAAACATTTGTCTCTTTTACCTTAAACTGCAAGGACAGCTGCTGATTCCTGACTCTACCATACAGACTATTGTTGAGGAAATGCAAAATGTGCAGGAGTTAGGTCAAGCCTTTACAAATACCTAAAGTAAGTTATTTGAAAAAAAAAATAAAAAATGATATGAGCCGAAGAAACAGTCACTAAAATCTGTGACCGCATTAAAGAGTCTGATTTGTTCTCTGCCTGTCATCAGGGACATCTGCAGAGTGGCTGCTCAGATGATGTGATAGAGATGCTTCTGCTCAGCTACTTTGAGGAGGAGTCCATGTTCCTCCATGTAAAAGCTAGATGTCTGGCAGAAGAGGTTCACCTGGAGCAAGTGCTTCTGACACCCACTGTTATTGTCTGGTAAGTTTGTTTTTATTTTTTTCAATCTTATTTTATTGCACTGTTTATAGAATCCATCATGTGAGTGCGGAGCTTATTGATATAACCTGTTAAATAATTTGTTCTTATGACAGTCCTGCTATTCCTCAACAAGGTACATGCTGAGTCTGGATCAGAACCAAATCAACACAAACATCTCATTAATTTCTGCATCGTGCCTCATGTTCGGGGGCTACTACTGTTTTAATATCCATTATCCATCTGAGCTGGCTTCAACTCAAGTTTTTTCAAAGGTGAGTAAACATGGCTTTCTCATTTCTACGTTCCCTGGTCTAATCTGGTTCATACACGCACGTACACAGACAGACAGGCATGCATGCAGACAGACACACACACGCACAGACAGACACAAGCACACACCATCAGACAGGCAGACACCCACGCACGCACTGAGACAGACAGGCACCCACGCACGCAGACAGACAGGCGACCAAACAGACAGACAGGAACCCACGCAGACAGACAGGCACGCAGGCACGCACGCATACAGACAGACAGGCACGCATGCAGACAGACAAACAGGTACGTACACAGGCAGACAGACAGACAGGCACGCATACAGACAGGCATGCATGCAGGGACACAGACAGACAGGCACGCAGGTGTATATATATATTTATATATATATACACACACACACATTGTAGTTTATTTAATGATCAACTAAAATGCTTAATATGCTTTAATCTACAGGTGTTGGGTAAAATGGTAAAATGTAAAATTTACTCAACAAACTTGTTCACTTCAGTGTAACAATGATGTTAATATTACTGAAATCCAATGTTAAATATATATGTTAAAAATGTAGAATTCACATGTAACTCCGTAAGTATGTTTACGGTTTGATGTCGTTTTTACAGTATTGTTCTGTTTTTCCATAGAAACAACGGGAATTTTTTTACAGTGTAGGACATCGAGGTAAGCTTGAACACCTGGCAATCCATGCAGTATAGTCATTATCCAGTTTTGAGCAAGGTGGAATTGGAGCCATGTGGTTGAAACAGAAGCCCACCTGGGTGGCGCAGAAGACCACCACATCAGTGCAGGCGAGAAAGAAGCCCACCAAGGCGGCGCAGAAGACCACCACATCCATGCGGTCACGACAGAAGCCCACCAGGTCGGTGCAGAAGACAACCACATCCGTGCGGTCAAGACAGAAGCGCGCAGAAGACCACCACAGCCGTGCGGTCGAGAAAGAAGCCCACCAGGGCAGCGCAGAAGACCACCACAGCCGTGCGGTCGAGACAGAAGCCCACCAGGGCAGCACAGAAGACCACCACATCCGTGCAGTTGAGACAGAAGCCCACCAGGAGGGCGCAGAAGACCACCATATCCGTGCGGTCGAGACAGAAGCCCACCAGGACGGCGCAGAAGACCACCACATCTGTGCGGGCGAGACAGAAGCCCACCGGGGCGGCGCAGAAGACCACCACATCCGTGCGGTGGAGACAGAAGCTCACCAGGGCGTCACAGAAGACAACCACAGCGGTGCGGTCGATACAGAATCCCACCAGGGCGGCGCAAAAGACCACCACCTCTGTGCGGTCGAGACAGAAGCCCACCTGGGTGGCACAGAAGACCACCACAGTGGGATCGATGACACAGGAGAGCAAGTCTGGTTAGGCAAGTCTGAAACAGAGAACATGAACAAGTTAAGGGTCAGTCGAGTGCTCAGAGAGTTTGGCTGAGACGTGACGAGGCTCTGGAAGTTCCACAGAGACGAGGAGAGGCTCTGATAGTTCAGCCGAGACGAGGAGAGGCTCTAGTAGTTTAGCAGAGACGTGGGGAGGCTCTGAAAGTTCAGCAGAGATGTTGAGAGGCTCTGGTAGTTCAGCAGAGACGTGGAGAGACTCTGGTAGTTCAGCAGAGGCGTGGAGAGCCTCTGGTAGTTCAGCAGAGATGTGGAGAGACTCTGGTAGTTCAGCAGATACGTGGAGAGGCTCTGGTAGTTCCGTGGTGTTTAGACTGGATTCAGAAAGATCAATGGTGACTTGACTCTGCTCATGAAGTTCATTGGTGACTTGACTCTGCTCATGAAGATCACTGGTGACTTGACTTTGCCCATGAAGATCATTGGTGACTTGCCCTCGCCCATGAAGATCAATGGTGACTTACCTTTGCCCATGAAGAACACTGGTGACTTGACTTTGCCCATGAAGAACACTGGTGACTTGACTTTGCCCATTAAGATCACCGGTGACTTGACTTGACTCCGGAGTATCAACAGCGACTTAACCTGACTCTGGAATGTCAACGGTGACTTGACCTGTCTCTGGAGTGTCAACGGTGACTTGACCTGACTCTGGAGTGTCAACGGTGACTTGACCTGACTCTGGAATGTCAATGGTGACCTGACCTGACTCTTGAGGGTCAATGGGAGTCTGACTCGATTCAGGAAGGTCAACGGGAACCTGACTCGACTCTGGAGGGTCAACAGGAACCTGACTCGACTCTGGAGCGTCAACGGGAACCTGACTCGACTCTAGAGGGTCAACGAGAACCTGACTCGACTCTGGAGGGTCAACGGGAACCTGACTTGACTCAGAAGGGTCAACTAGAACCTTACTAGACTCTGGGGGTCAACTAGAACCTGACTCAACTCTGGAGGGTCAATGGGAACCTGACTCAACTCTGGAGGGTCAACGGGAACCTGACTCGACTGTGGAGGGTCAACTGTGGCTGTCATCTTGTGTAGAGGTGCTGGACAAGCGGCCATCTTGTGCCATGTCTCTGGACCGGCAGCCAACTTGTGCTGTGGTGCTGGGCAGGCGGCCACCTTGTGCTGTGGCGCTGGGCTTGCGGCCATCTTATGCTGTGGCACTGGGCTGGTGGCCATCTTGCACTGTGGCGCTGGGCTGGTGGCCATCTTGCACCGTGACGCTGGACTGGCGACCACCTTGTGCTGTGGCACTGGGCTGGCGGCCATCTTGCACCGTGCCGTTGGGCTGGTGACCACCTTGTGCTGTGGCGCTGGGCTGGCGGCCATCTTGTGCAGTGGCGCTAGGCCAGCAGCCAACTTGTGTTGTGGTGCTGGGCGGGCAACCATCTTGGATCAGCACCTAGAAATGACCTCTACAGCCCTGAAAGACAGCGGAGACCAGGACAACTAAAGCCCCAGATACAGATCCCCTGTAAAGACCTTGTCTCAGAGGAGCACCAGGACAAGACCACAGGAAACAATCTGACTTTGCTTTAGCCTGGAATTGAACTACTGGTTTTCATCTGGTCAGAGGAGAACTGGCCCCCCAACTGAGCCTGGTTTCTCCCAAGGTTTTTTTCTCCATTCTGTCACCGATGGAGTTTTGGTTCTTTGCCGCTGTCGCCTCTGGCTTGCTTAGTTGGGGTCACTTCATCTACAGCGATATCGTTGACTTGATTGCAAATAAATGCACAGACACTATTTAACTGAACAGAGATGACATCACTGAATTCAATGATGAACTGCCTTTAACTGTTTAACTATTAATTGACACACTCTTTTCCTAATGAATGTTGTTCAGTTGCTTTGACGCAATGTATTTTGTTTAAAGTGCTATATGAATAAAGGTGACTTGACTTGACTTGAATGGTCGTCTTTTGGACAACTGTCAAGTCAGCAGTCTTCCCCATGATTGCTTCGCCTACAGAACTAGACTGAGAGACCATTTAAAGGCTTTTGCAGGTGTTTTGAGTTAATTAGCAGATTAGTGTTTGGCACCAGGTGTCGTCAATATTGAATCTTTTAACAATATTAAAATTTTCTAAGATACTGAATTTGGGATTTTCCTTAGTTTTCAGTTAAATTCATCAAAATTAAAAGAAACATTTGAAATATATCACTCTGTGTGTTCATATAATATACAAGTTTCACTTTTTGAATGGAATTAGTGAAATCAACTTTTTGATGATGTTCTAATTATATGACCAGCACCTGTATTTAAAGAAAGTGTTAAATAAGAGAGCTACAGCGCCCCCCGAAGGAATGTTGATTGGGTGTGTGAGCTGATGTTAAGATAGAAAGTTGTTCCTGTTCAGTCTGATAATAAATATAATATTCTTGATATTAAGCTGTTTCCGCGAGTCCTTAAAACTGACTCTTCCTCATCCCAGTAAGATGATGCGGCCACTCTGATGCAACAATATTCAAATAATTTCCGGTTGCCTGCAACTTCTCCCAGTGCTCTTAATACAGGACATTTACATGCTCTATAAATGCTATACTCTCAAAATAATTGTTGGAAAAAACCATTGTTATGAACGTTTGGATTGTTAATATACACTCACCTAAAGGATTATTAGGAACACCATACTAATACTGTGTTTGACCCCCTTTTGCTTCAGAACTGCCTTAATTCTATGAGGCATTGATTCAACAAGGTGCTGAAAGCATTCTTAGAAATGTTGGCCTATATTGATAGGATAGCATCTTGCAATTGATGGAGATTTGTGGGATGCACATCCAGGGCACGAAGCCCCCGTTCCACAACATCCCAAAGATGCTCTATTGGGTTGAGATCTGGTGACTGTGGGGGCCATTTTAGTACAGTGAACTCATTGTCATGTTCAAGGAACCAATTTGAAATAATTTAATCGTTGTGACATGGTGAATTATCCTGCTGGAAGTAGCCATCAGAGGATGGTGGTCATAAAGGGATGGACATGGTCAGAAACAATGCTCAGTTGAAAAAAATATCGGATGTGTATTATATTGGATGCTTCATTGTCTCTTAAAGTGACCATGCCTAATTTAGCTACTAGCTGCTGTAATGTTAATCCAAGAAAATTAAAGAAAAAAATATTTTTTAAGTTTTAATAGTAGGTTTCAGGACACTATAATTAATTTAGGTAAGAGAGTATAGCAAAATAAAGCGAGCTGTGACATTATACCCAAAAAATCTTCATACATTGGACTACTAGTGAAATTGATAGAAAAAAAATGGGACCAAAAATTATTCAGACACTTTGACCTCACCATTTTTTTCCTGAATTGCTAATGCAACCTTTTCACACCACAGACTGAACAAAATTAAGCATTGCTTGGTTATTGTTCAACAAAGTATTGATAGTTGTGCAAATATTGTCATACTAACAGTTGTGTGAAGTTTTTTCAATCAAAGTTATCTGACATTATCAAGATGAATTTGTTCTGACAGTTCAACTCTGAGTTCTTGTCATATATTTCCATTTGATAAACTAGAGCAAATAAACTGTGATAATGTAAGAAATGTTGAAGGTGTCTGATTACATTTTGGTTTGACTGTTAACTTAGTTTTTACAGTGAAGACTATGCAGTACTATTTTATATTTAACTATTTGTTTTCTGTACCTGGACACCTAAAAACATGAAACAACTTAAACATTGTGCAATTAGCCCAAATAAATATATAGAATGAACATATATATTAAACAATTTCAAACAGGGCCCACTGGTACAGCCTGCACCGGGGCCCTGCTTACCCCAGCTACGGCCCTGCTCAGGTAGGCCGCTGCATTTAAACGATGCCCAATTGGCACGAAGGGGCCTAAAGTGTGCCAAAAAAACTGATCAGCACGCCAGCTGATCTCATTCATCATACCAGCTGCTGCCAATCCACTCACCTATAAGAACTGATCGCACTCTCCTCTCTTTGTCAGATCGTTGTTTTGGTGTCCACAGTGTTGTCGTCGTGTGCCGTTCCAGTCCTGTTCCGGTTCCGGTTCCTAGTTCCTGTTCGCTGTCCTTGTGGTATTTGTCTTCTCGTCTGGATGTTCACCGTCACCTGTCTTCACCAGCATGCTGACCATCTAGTCCCTGCACCACCAGCCCACCCGAGCTCCAGTACTTCTGTGTTTTGTTCTACTCTTAATAAAGAGTTTACTTGCATTATTGCTTCTGCTTCTTGTATCATGACAGAACGATCTGATCAGACGATGGAAACAGCAAGCGGATCCTCTTCTCCTCTGGAGGAATTTATCAAAGCCAGCATTTCACGGATGGATGCCCAGGAGAGGAACATGACTGAGTCGGGTCGGGCTATTCAAGCTCTTGTGGTGCAGGTGTCCGAGCTCACCCAGCAATTACTACATCAATGAGCTTCCACTGCACCACCACAGAGCGTTTCGCAGTCAGAGCCCCGCCTACCGGTCCCTGAGTTATACAACGGTGAGCCTAATTATTGCAGAACATTCCTAACACGCTGTTCAATGCATTTCTCTCTGCAGCCCAGGACCTTTGCCACTGAACAAAGCAAAGTGGCATTTGTACTCACGCTACTGACTGGGAGGGCAGCACTATGGGGACGGCGGTGTGGGAGAACCAAGATCCATGCTGTGCCTCGTTCCAGACACTCGCCACCAAAATGAGAAGTGTGTTTGACCGCGCTTGTTGTGGGAAGAGAAGCAGCATGGATCCTCGCAGACCTCAAACAAGGCAGAAGATCTGTATCTGATTACGCTATCGAGTTCCGGACTTTGGCGGCAGAGTGTCAGTGGAACGAGGAGGCGCAGTGGGACATGTTCCTGCATGGGTTGGCTGACCGCGTCCTGAGAGAGATCTACGTCTCTGGACTTACCTACCGGTCGGGCGAGCTTGGCTTTCCCGGGAGGAGAAGGAAAGGTGGAGATCCCAGGGCCTTTGCCTTTACTGTGGAACGGCAGGACATTTCGCTTACAACTGCAAGGGCAAGCCCGGCAGTAAATCTGAGGCTACTGTCGGGTGGGATCTCCGCTGAGAAGACCTCATCAACATCTAAGCTCCTCCGGGTAAAACTAAGATGATCAGCCAACACTCACAGCTGTAAAGCACTTTTGGACTCCGGGGCAGAAGGTAACTTCATGGACTACACATTTGCACTCAAGATTCAGGTTCCCCTGTTACCTCTCACCCGCACCATTTCTGTTCACGCCCTTAACGGCCAAGCCCTACCTAACATTTCATTCACCACCTGACCCATTTCACTCATCCTATCTGGCAACCACACTGAGACTACCTCCTTCTACATTCTGGACTCCCCCCTCACACCCATTGTTTTAGGACACCCCTGGCTCATCAAACACAACTCTAAGATTGATTGGCAGCAGAGATCAGTGTTGGAGTGGAGTAGTAAATGTCATGAGTCCTGTCTTGTGTCTGCCTGTTCTGTTTTTGTTTTTGCTTTTCAGGAGGAAGCAGTGGATTTATCAAACGTGCCCACGGAGTATCAGGACCTGAGGGAAGTGTTCAGTAACTCTTGAGCTGCTTCTCTCCTTCCACATCGTCCCTATGACTGTGCCATAGAGTTTCTGCCAGGTACGTCTCCGCCTAAGGGCAAGTTATATTCACTTTCTGCTCCAGAAAGAGAGGCTATGGAGAAATATATTTCTGATTCTCTAGCAGCGGGGTTCATTCGTCCTTCCTCTTCTCCAGCGGGGGCAGGGTTCTTTTTTGTGGGGAAGAAGGACAGATCTCTGCGACCTTGTATTGACTACTGGGGGTTGAAAAGCATCACGGGTAAAGAATACTTATACTTTGCCGCTGATGTCTTCAGCCTTCCAGAGGTTGCAGAGAGTGTCAAGGCTAAAACCGATTGCCACCGGTCTAGGCCTCCCGTATATGTCATTGGTCAAAAAGTGTGGCTTTCTACCAAGAACATTCCTCTCTGTTCCGTCTCTAATAAACTTGCTCCCAAATGTATCGGCCCGTTCACTGTCACCAAGATCATTAGCCCGGTGGCAGTCTGTCTCCCTCCAGTGTACAGAAGGATTCATTCCGCCTCCCATGTTTCCAAAATAAATACTGTGTTTGATTCTCATATTAATCCGCTGTCCCGGTTCCTCCCCCGCCGCGACTCGTAGAAGGGGAACCTACATATTCGGTTAATCGTATTCTGGACTCAAGGTGGAGGGGCACACCAGCTGATCTCATTCATCACACCAGCTGCTGCCAATCCACTCACCTATAAGAACTGATCGCACTCTCCTCTCTTTGTCAGATCGTTGTTTTGGTGTCCACAGTGTTGCCATCGTGTGCCGTTCCGGTTACTAATTCCTGTTCGCTGTCCCTGTGGTATTCGTCTTCTCGTCTGGATGTTCATCGTCACCTGTCTTCACCAGCACGCTGACCATCTAGTCCCTGCACCACCAGCCCACCCGAGCTCCAGTACTTCTCTGTGTTTTGTTCTACTCTTAATAAAGAGTTTACTTGCGTTATTGCTTCCGCTTCTTGTATCATGACAAACAAGGCATGATGGATCCATGTTCTCATTATGTTTACGCCAAATTCTGACTCTAACATCTGAATGTCTCAACAGAAATTGAGACTCATCAGACCAGGAAACAGTCTTCAACTGTCCAATTTTGGTGAGCTCATGCAAATTTTAGCCTCTTTTTCCTATTTGTAGTGGAGATGAGTGGTACCCAGTGGGGTCTTCTGCTGTTGTAGCCCATCCGCCTCAAGGTTGTGCATGTTGTGGCTTCACAAATGCTTTGCTGCATACCTTGGTTGTAACGAGTGGTTATTTCAGTCAAAGCTGCTCTTCTATCAGCATGAATCAGTTAGCCCATTCTCCTCTGATCTCTAGCATCAACAAGGCATTTTCGTCCACAGGCATGCCGCATGCTGGATGTATTTCCCTTTTCACACCATTCTTTGTAAACCCTAGAAATGGTTGTGCATGAAAATCCTAGTAACTGAGCAGATTGTGAAATACTCAGACCAAAATTTGGGGCTTAGAATGCAGTAATATTAGTTTTTTTTTTTTTTAAGATCCAGTTTTACAATTTAGGGACTAGAGGAAAGTGGGATCCTGGACCATGACGAGTCCATGACTTTCGCTAGGACTGCGTACTTCTGTTATGAAGTGTTTTTACCATTATCATTTGATTAACACAAGCCTTTAAAAAAGAAAAATTATAATAATTAATATTACAAGTTTATTGAAGTTTAATAACAGTTTTTGACTTCCTAACATGGTTATTATTATTGTTGTAAATAAAAAAAATAATAAATTGTTTTAAATGATATAAGAAAAAAACTAAATTAATTAAGCAAACATGGGTATGCACATTTAAACAGGAGAGTTAAATCTTAAGTTGACTATGTAAAAAAAAAAAAAAAAATTAAGCCAAAACATAAGTGTCCTCGATTTGAGCATGAGCTGTCCCACATTAGAAAACTCACAAATTCTTAAACGATTTGGCACAAAGAGCACTAATATGTGTGCTCCCTCTGAATTTTTTTTTTCTGATTTAGACAGGAAACATCTTGGTAATTTCATAATGATATAACATTTTGATGTATAATTTTGGCTTCATATGGAAATATGAAGCACAATTCAAAATGGCTAAAAGTGTCCCACATTACCCTAAACCACTCTCTCACTCTCTCTATCTCTTTTTTTGGAAAACATTACTTTTTAAGAAAAAATACATATATTTATGGAGTATGAAAACTGCAGTTTCAGAAAAAAAGTAGTGGTCACTCATTTTGTCAATGACTTCAGCATATTTTTTTCACGTTTTCACTCAACAGTACTGTAAATGTGTCCTATGGTGTGACTTAAAAATTACTAATAAAAATAATATTAAATAACATAAAAAAAAAAAAAAAACTTGAGACAGAATTGTTCACATTACTAAAACATTCTTAAAGTGATATTTATTTTACATGAAAGTACTAATTAGAATAATTTTCACCATGAATGGATGAACTTGATAAACTTTTCCCTACGAATGTCAATAAAGCTTTTTTGACAACCTTACAGAACTGTTTGAAATTGTACCTATCTAAGATGAGATATTATTGTTACTCCCCTAATGCCAAACTCGACTCTTTTTTTTTTTTAAAGATATTTTAAAATAAGTATATTTTTCTGTTGTTTTATGTTTATCACACCATATGACAAAACGTCACACCAAAGGACATAGATAGTCATTGCATAAAAAGAGTGAGAATATGTAGCGTTTATTGTAACATTTACAAAGGTGCACTAGCTCCGGTTCAGAGATGAATTAACTTTTGCACTCATCTCTTCCTCAGTTCTTTCTGTTCTAAAAAAAGATAAGTAGCATTATAAGTAGTAGCACTGTATTTATGTACTTTATATTTGTTTACAGTTGTTACATTATACATTATAGATGTTTTAGTAACACTTCAGAATATTTTATGTAGTCTACAAAAAACACTAATAAACATTATGTAAGTCATTATTGAATTTAACATCAACAAAACTGGTCAAAAAAGAATGAAAAGTATGTTAACAAACTTTATCTACCGGTTTTTGCTTTAATAGCTTCTTAAGGAGGCCACAGTGTCACACCAAAGGACATTTGAGCATTTGTGGCAGTTAATAACAATGCAAATACTAGCTGAATTGTCATTAGCAATTAGCATGATACATTTGGATAATATGACATAGTCCTGCTGTTAAAAATACGAATTTGAATTAAAAAAAATTAAATTTAGCTGTCACACCAAAGGACGAAAAAACTGAACAACTTCAGTGGTCTGAAAAAATAGTTAAATATATGAACAATTCTGAGAGAAATACTTACCATGTGCATTGCTCAAGGCCTTCATAGGGGTCTTCAGTCACATGACCTTGAATGGGGTCTTTTAACTAAATGTAGTTGTTGATGTCATGATATTGGTCAACTTAATATCGGGTTTTTGCATAACACCAAAGGATTTTTTTTTTCTGTGACAACTTTATGAAATTCCTACACCTTTAGAAATGTATGTATAGAAAAAGTGATGGCCACTTAGTGAAATAGACATTGGCACAATTATGCCAGGAGTGTTCATTAAGATTTTTTAACATTATTTTATTATTTATAAAAGTTAATCTTTAAATAAAATGTATGCATTTAGCAGATGCTTTTATCCAAAGCGACTTACAGTGCATTACAGTGCATTCAATGAATTTTTACCTATTATATCATTGTTATATATAATAGTTAAAAATAAAAATTGTATATATTATTATTATTATTATTAATTTTTATTATCATGTATTATTTATTAAATGATTTTGTCACACCATAGGACGATTTTGAGGTTTTGTTCAAAGTTGTAAAAAAAATAATAGTAATAAAATAACTTAGGAATTAAAACAACAAATTCATTTAAAACAAGTAAACGTTTAACCATTTACAGTTTTCTAAATTATGAAAATGTGAAATAAATAATTTTTTATCTTCTGTGACGGTGAAAAAGTCACGTCAAGTCAACTACTCATTATATATATTATAATTATTATTAAATATTAAAGTTACAACTGTAATTATCCACTACTCGGCCTTGTTTGGATATGAAAAGGGATCGACCAATCATTTTAACACATTGTCCGAGCATTGGCCACGCCCACATGTGTTTACTCGCTTTACTTCTGCTAACTTTCTCTACGGACTTCGGATTGCAGTATTGGAAAGGAGTGGATGTTTTTTTATTTATTATTATTGTTAACTTACCCAGGCCATTTGTTTGAGGCATTTGACAGCCGATTGCTTTGAATACGAGAGTTCCAACGAAAAAACCTTCGTTCAAAGATGAAGCAGCCAACTGTACTGAATCTGACAGCATCGTCGTAAGTAATCAGTCTCATAATGCTTTGTCTGTAAATGGTTTGTATGGAGTTTTTTTTATGGTGCGTTGGTATGTTTGATATTTCTTCCTATCGGATGATTTTATTCAATCATACAAGTGGCCTTTTACATTACCCCTTAAAAACTAATCATGTCGGACAGAGGGTCAGAATAGTGTTGAAAATAATAATGAGGTTTTTTTTTTGTCAATATCAAAGTGAACCTCAAAGAACGTAATAGAAAAAAAAAAAAAAAAAATCCGAGACATGACAATTTAAAAGATGCGATTCTAATCAACCAATCAACATGGCAAGAGAGAGGCAGGCGCCTTTTTTGAATATTAAATGAGAAGCTTTTGTGTTCTTCGCGTCAGGCCGATCACAGTCTAAATGACTGATCACCATTTAGTCATTTAGCAGATGCTTTTATCCAAAGCGACTTACAAATGGGGAGAATGGAAGCAATGACAATCAACAAAAGAGCAATGATATGTAAGTGCTATGACAAGTCTTAGTTACACGTAGCAAGGGCTTTTAAATAATATATAAAAAAAAAATAAAAAAAAAAACAGAATAAAAAAAGAATAGAGCAGACTAGTGTAAGAGGTCTTTTTTGTTAATTTTTTTAATTGTATAATAAATTAAAAGAAAACATAAGAATACAAAAAAATTGAAAGCTAGTTGCATTAGAAAAACTTTATGTACAAAAAGCTATTAGTAAAAAACGAATTATAGGGATAGTTCACCCCAGTTTTTTTTATTATTATTATTATTATTATTTTTATACTTTTTGTAAAATTGATTTATCAATAATGGATTAAATTGATCTTTTATGGGCATTGCTCAGCCAAATTTGATGTGTGATGAATATGCAATTAATTGTATTATTTAATTGCCACACTGTGCAGTTGATTAGATTAAACATTTTTAATGATTGACTGCCCTAGTATAAATACTCCATATTCTATAAAGTTCTGTGACTTAATTTTAAATTTTTTTTTTACTTTTTTTTATTTGATCTTCAATGATGTTGTTCATATTTACTCATTTTCTTTAGTTGTTCATCAGTACCCTTTCTAGTCTTGTATTCTCCTTAATGCTTTGATTTGATACTTGTAGTCTAAGCTTATATATTTCCTTATTTGTCTTTTTTTTGTTTTCTTCTTTTTCTTGATTTTTTTCCCCTTTTATTACATCATGTTGTTTCTCCTTGTGTTGTGCCGAGTTGTGTTTTGTGGTCTTGAGGGGTGTCTTGTGTGTTCTGGTGTGTTTGTGCTGTTTTTCCCTCCAGTCCTGCTCTACCAGCAGGATGCCTGTATCACAGATACTCTGTTTGAAGTATGTATGCAGTCGATCAAACATAACAGATAAACTAGTGGAGGTAGAAAAGAAAGTTCTTTAAAGATAAAGTGTGAATGCTCTAATCCAAGGGTGCCCACACTTTTTTGGGTGGGGTTCTTCTTTTCAAATGACAAACTCAATGAGATCGACCCCCCCCCCCCAACAAAAAATTAAAATAAATTAACCTGTGGGGACCAACACATTTATCTATATATTGAATTAATGTAATAATAATAAAAAAAATGTTCAATTATGATATTCTTCAAATTCACATTATATTAAAAACATCAGGGTGTGGTCTGTAAAGGTCCACGAGCCTGGACTCAATCTCAGGACAAACAAAGCGCAACTGTGTTTTGTGCCACACTGCCCAAAATGTTATCGGAGGTGACAGCTGTCACTCTGTGAAAATATTTTAACGATTGACTGCCCTAGTAGAAAAACTCCATACTCATTAGTCTTCGGACACTTATTACAGCTTCACTCCTCTATGTTCAGTTTCCTGCGGGATCGCTGTCTTGGATGGTGATGTAGAGTGGTGTCCATAGTCACTCTTACCATAGCGAATACCTGCTTTATATCTCTCACTGACAGTGAAGATCAATAGTGAAGCTTCGCTCGGTGGGTGACGGTTGGGGTCCAGTTTAGCTTCTCGCGGGAGGCAAACTTTTTCTGTGTTGCCTTTGTTTAATATTTTTGTTTCTTTGTCGTGTCTTTACACGTTGATTTGTCTTTGTGTCTTCCATGTGTTTCACGTCCTTTCTTCCCTTGGTCATGTTATCTTGTTTAATCCTTGTCTTGTTCTCATTTCATTAATTGTGGTCACCTGGCCCCTGCTTACTTTCCTCCCTTTATATTGTTCTGTTTCTTCCTCTTGTGTTGGCTGATTTGTCTTGTGCTCTAGAGACTGTTACTGACTTGCTGCTCTGTTTTCCAGTCTTGCCTTGTTATTCGCTGCAATTGTGTGTTCTTGTAGTTTTTGCTTTTGATTGTCTTTTTTTATCTTCATTTATCTTGCTCGTATTTACTCGTAATGTTTTCTTTGGTTGTTCATCAGTATCCTTTCTAGTCTTGTATTCTCCTTATTGCTTTGATTTGATACTTGTAGTCTAAGCCTGGGCCGGTTCTAGGGTGAGTGGAGATCCAGGGCTTAGCCCAGAAAAATTCATCAAATATAAAATTTGGAATACAGAAATATGAAATTATGAAAGAAATTAGAATGGTACTTTGCCACTAGGTGGCGGCATGCCACTGCCTTAATGGTTGAGTCTGTCAGTAATTTAATCAATGGATTCGTTAGAAACGGATGATTCATTCAGAAAAAAAGTAAGCAACTGTTTTTTGAATGGGTCAGTGAATCATTTACTCAAGCAAATTTATTCAGTAAACACCGCTGTGTGTTGCTGCAGAGCACAAAAACATGCTTTGTTTGGAACCATTTCCTTGGCGAAATATGTCTTTTTTTATTATCTTGTTTATTGCATTGTTGCCCTGACATGAAAAGTCTGCCACAGACCGTGCTAACCAAACATTATCACCGCTCTGTGTGTGTGTGTGTCCTAAAGACTGTGCTGCGCAATCGTTAACTGTTAGATGTTCAAAATGTAACGTTTAATCAGACACAATTTAAAACCGAAAAAGAAATATAATACTATGATTAAAATTTACAGATACCTGAAGCTCATGTATCTTGGCGTTCAAGTGTTGCCTGGGGGTGTTTTACTTCCTCTTTTTGAAGAATTTTGAAATATCTATTTTAATTTTCAAAAAAAAAATTGATATAGTAAAATACTATACACCAACAAACCACCTGCCTCCAAAAAATCTCATTTCATTGGCTGGATCGTACAGACGCTCATCGATGGTTGGACAGTTTACATGTCAGTCAGAAGAACTAGACTCAGTGGACGGTTTTCGTCGGGTGTGAATGACAACGCGTTAATTGACAGACACTGTAGACCTGAGAGTTGAGAGACATTTATTTATTTATTTAAATTCTAATATAAATTACTTTATTGGGCATGAAAACTCATTGATGGCATGGTGGTAATAAAAACATTCGGGGCTTTACTGAAAACATTCGGGGCTCCAGCCCCCTTAGCCCACCCCTAACGCCGCCCCTGGTCTAAGCTTATATATTTCCTTATTTGTCTATTTTTTGTTTTCTTCTTTTTCTTGTTTTTTTATCCCCTTTTATTACATCATGTTGTTTCTCCTTGTGTTGTGCCGAGTTGTGTTTTGTGGTCTTGAGGGGTGTCTTGTGTGTTCTGGTGTGTTTGTGATGTTTTTCCCTCCAGTCCTGCTCTACCAGCAGGATGCCTGTATCACAAATACTCTGTTTGAAGTATGTATGCAGTCGATCAAACATAACAGATAAACTTGTGGAGGTAGAAAAGAAAGTTCTTTAAAGATAAAGTGTGAATGCTCTAATCCAGGGGTGCCCACACTTTTTTGGGTGGGGTTCTTCTTTTCAAATGACAAACTCAATGAGATCGACCCCGCCCCCCTCAACAAAAAATTTAAATAAATTAACTTGTGGGGACCAACACATTTATCTATATATTGAATTAATGTAATAATAATAAAAAAAATGTTTAATTATGATATTCTTCAAATTCACATTATATTAAAAACATCAGGGTGTGGTCTGTAAAGGTCCACGAGCCTGGACTCAATCTCAGGACAAACAAAGCACAACTGTATTTTGTGCCACACTGCCCAAAATGTTATCGGAGGTGACAGCTGTCACTCTGTGAAAATATTTTAACGATTGACTGCCCTAGTAGAAATACTCCATACTCATTAGTCTTCGGACACTTATTACAGCTTCACTCCTCTATGTTCAGTTTCCTGCGGGATCGCTGTCTTGGATGGTGATGTAGAGTGGTGTCCCTCCACACCATATCTATGGGAAGGAACCAAGGTGTCCGGTGGTGTGATGCTCTCACTCACCCTTGCTCAGCTTAGTCACTCTTACCATAGCGAATACCTGCTTTATATCTCTCACTGACAGTGAAGATCAATAGTGAAGCTTCGCTCGGTGGGTGACGGTTGGGGTCCAGTTTAGCTTCTCGCGGGAGGCAAACTTTGTCTGTGTTGCCTTTGTTTAAAATGTTTGTTTCTTTGCCGTGTCTTTACACGTTGATTTGTCTTCGTGTCTTCCATGTGTTTCACGTCCTTTCTTCCCTTGGTCATGTTATCTTGTTTAATCCTTTGTCTTGTTCTCATTTCATTAATTGTGGTCACCTGGCCCCTGTTTACTTTCCTCCCTTTATATTGTTCTGTTTCTTCCTCTTGTGTTGGCTGATTTGTCTTGTGCTCTAGAGACAGTTACTGACTTGCTGCTCTGTTTTCCAGTCTTGCCTTGTTATTCGCTGCAATTGTGTGTTCTTGTAGTTTTTGCTTTTGATTGTCTTTTTTTATCTTCATTTATCTTGCTCATATTTACTCGTAATGTTTTCTTTGGTTGTTCATCAGTATCCTTTCTAGTCTTGTATTCTCCTTATTGCTTTGATTTGAAACTTGTAGTCTAAGCCTGGGCCGGTTCTAGGGTGAGTGGAGATCCGGGGCTTAGCCCAGAAAAATCCATCAAATATAAAATTTGGAATACAGAAATATGAAATTATGAAAGAAATTAGAATGGTACTTTGCCACTAGGTGGCGGCATGCCACTGCCTTAATGGTTGAGTCTGTCAGTAATTTAATCAATGGATTCGTTAGAAACGGAAAATTCATTCAGAAAAAAAGTAAGCAACTGTTTTTTGAATGGGTCAGTGAATCATTTACTCAAGCAAATTTATTCAGTAAACACCGCTGTGTGTTGCTGCAGAACACAAAAACATGCTTTGTTTGGAACCATTTCCTTGGCGAAATATGTCTTTTTTTATTATCTTGTTTATTGCATTGTTGCCCTGACATGAAAAGTCTGCCACAGACCGTGCTAACCAAACATTATAACCGCTCTGTGTGTGTGTGTGTGTGTGTCCTAAAGACTGTGCTGCGCAATCGTTAATTGTTAGATGTTCAAAATGTAACGTTAAATCAGACACAACTTAAAACAGGAAAAGAAATATAATACTATGATTAAAATTTACAGATACCTGAAGCTCATGTATCTTGGCGTTCAAGTGTTGCCTGCGGGTGTTTTACTTCCTCTTTTTGAAGAATTTTGAAATATCTATTTTTATTTTCACAAAAAAAATTGATCTAGTAAAATACTATACACCAACAAACCACCTGCCTCCAAAAAAATCTCATTTCATTGGCTGGATCGTACAGACGCTCATCGATGGTTGGACAGTTTACATGTCAGTCAGAAGAACTAGACTCAGTGGACGGTTTTCGTCGGGTGTGAATGACAACACGTAAATTGACAGACACTGTAGACCTGAGAGTTGAGAGATATTTATTTATTTATTTAAATTCTAATATAAGTCACTTTATTGGGCATGAAAACTCATTGATGGCATGGTGGTAATAAAAACATTCGGGACTTTACTGAAAACATTCGGGGCTCCACCCCCCTTAGCCCACCCCTAACGCCGCCTCTGGTCTAAGCTTATATATTTACTCATTTTTCTATTTTTTTGTTTTCTTCTTTTTCTTGATTTTTTCCCCCTTTTATTACATCATGTTGTTTCTCCTTGTGTTGTGCCGAGTTGTGTTTTGTGGTCTTGAGGGGTGTCTTGTGTGTGTTTGTGCTATTTTTCCCTCCAGTCCTGCTCTACCAGCAGGATGCCTGTATCACAAATACTCTGTTTGAAGTATGTATGCAGTCGATCAAACATAACAGATAAACTTGTGGAGGTAGAAAAGAAAGTTCTTTAAAGATAAAGTGTGAATGCTCTAATCCAGGGGTGCCCACACTTTTTTGGGTGGGGTTCTTCTTTTCAAATGACAAACTCAATGAGATCGACCCCCCCCCCCCCTCAACAAAAAATTTAAATAAATAAACTTGTGGGGACCAACACATTTATCTATATATTGAATTCATGTAGTAATAATAAAAAAAATGTTTAATAATGATATTCTTCAAATTCACATTATATTAAAAACATCAGGGTGTGGTCTGTAAAGGTCCACGAGCCTGGACTCAATCTCAGGACAAACAAAGCGCAACTGTGTTTTGTGCCACACTGCCCAAAATGTTATCGGAGGTGACAGCTGTCACTCTGTGAAAATATTTTAACAATTGACTGCCCTAGTAGAAATACTCCATACTCATTAGTCTTCGGACACTTATTACAGCTTCACTCCTCTATGTTCAGTTTCCTGCGGGATCGCTGTCTTGGATGGTGATGTTGAGTGGTGTCCCTCCACACCATATCTATGGGAAGGAACCAAGGTGTCCGGTGGTGTGATGCTCTCACTCACCCTTGCTCAGCTGAGTCACTCTTACCATAGCGAATACCTGCTTTATATCTCTCACTGACAGTGAAGATCAATAGTGAAGCTTCGCTCGGTGGGTGACGGTTGGGGTCCAGTTTAGCTTCTCGCGGGAGGCAGACTTTTTCTGTGTTGCCTTTGTTTAATATTTTTGTTTCTTTGTCTTGTCTTTACACGTTGATTTGTCTTTGTGTCTTCCATGTGTTTCACGTCCTTTCTTCCCTTGGTCATGTTATCTTGTTTAATCCTTGTCTTGTTCTCATTTCATTAATTGTGGTCACCTGGCCCCTGTTTACTTTCCTCCCTTTAAATTGTTCTGTTTCTTCCTCTTGTGTTGGCTGATTTGTCTTGTGCTCTAGAGACAGTTACTGACTTGCTGCTCTGTTTTCCAGTCTTGCCTTGTTATTCGCTGCAATTGTGTGTTCTTGTAGTTTTTGCTTTTGATTGTCTTTTTTTATCTTCATTTATCTTGCTCGTATTTACTCGTAATGTTTTCTTTGGTTGTTCATCAGTATCCTTTCTAGTCTTGTATTCTCCTTATTGCTTTGATTTGATACTTGTAGTCTAAGCCTGGGCCGGTTCTAGGGTGAGTGGAGATCCGGGGCTTAGCCCAGAAAAATCCATCAAATATAAAATTTGGTATACAGAAATATGAAATTATGAAAGAAATTAGAATGGTACTTTGCCACTAGGTGGCGGCATGCCACTGCCTTAATGGTTGAGTCTGTCAGTAATTTAATCAATGGATTCGTTAGAAACGGATGATTCATTCAGAAAAAAAGTAAGCAACTTTTTTTGAATGGGTCAGTGAATCATTTACTCAAGCAAATTTATTCAGTAAACACCGCTGTGTGTTGCTGCAGAGCACAAAAACATGCTTTGTTTGGAACCATTTCCTTGGCGAAATATGTCTTTTTTTATTATCTTGTTTATTGCATTGTTGCCCTGACATGAAAAGTCTGCCACAGACCGTGCTAACCAAACATTATAACCGCTCTGTGTGTGTGTGTGTGTGTGTGTGTGTCCTAAAGACTGTGCTGCGCAATCGTTAACTGTTAGATGTTCAAAATGTAACGTTTAATCAGACACAATTTAAAACCGAAAAAGAAATATAATACTATGATTAAAATTTACAGATACATGAAGCTCATATATCTTGGCGTTCAAGTGTTGCCTGGGGGTGTTTTACTTCCTCTTTTTGAAGAATTTTGAAATATCTATTTTAATTTTCAAAAAAAAAACTGATATAGTAAAATACTATACACCAACAAACCACCTGCCTCCAAAAAATCTCATTTCATTGGCTGGATCGTACAGACGCTCATCGATGGTTGGACAGTTTACATGTCAGTCAGAAGAACTAGACTCAGTGGACGGTTTTCGTCGGGTGTGAATGACAACGCGTAAATTGACAGACACTGTAGACCTGAGAGTTGAGAGACATTTATTTATTTATTTAAATTCTAATATAAATTACTTTATTGGGCATGAAAACTCATTGATGGCATGGTGGTAATAAAAACATTCGGGGCTTTACTGAAAACATTCGGGGCTCCAGCCCCCTTAGCCCACCCCTAACGCCGCCCCTGGTCTAAGGTTATATATTTCCTTATTTGTCTATTTTTTGTTTTCTTCTTTTTCTTGATTTTTTTCCCCTTTTATTACATCATGTTGTTTCTCCTTGTGTTGTGCCGAGTTGTGTTTTGTGGTCTTGAGGGGTGTCTTGTGTGTTCTGGTGTGTTTGTGCTGTTTTTCCCTCCAGTCCTGCTCTACCAGCAGGATGCCTGTATCACAAATACTCTGTTTGAAGTATGTATGCAGTCGATCAAACATAACAGATAAACTTGTGGAGGTAGAAAAGAAAGTTCTTTAAAGATAAAGTGTGAATGCTCTAATCCAGGGGTGCCCACACTTTTTTGGGTGGGGTTCTTCTTTTCAAATGACAAACTCAATGAGATCGACCCCGCCCCCCTCAACAAAAAATTTAAATAAATTAACTTGTGGGGACCAACACATTTATCTATATATTGAATTAATGTAATAATAATAAAAAAAAATGTTTAATTATGATATTCTTCAAATTCACATTATATTAAAAACATCAGGGTGTGGTCTGTAAAGGTCCACGAGCCTGGACTCAATCTCAGGACAAACAAAGCGCAACTGTGTTTTGTGCCACACTGCCCAAAATGTTATCGGAGGTGACAGCTGTCACTCTGTGAAAATATTTTAACGATTGACTGCCCTAGTAGAAATACTCCATACTCATTAGTCTTCGGACACTTATTACAGCTTCACTCCTCTATGTTCAGTTTCCTGCGGGATCGCTGTCTTGGATGGTGATGTTGAGTGGTGTCCCTCCACACCATATCTATGGGAAGGAACCAAGGTGTCCGGTGGTGTGATGCTCTCACTCACCCTTGCTCAGCTGAGTCACTCTTACCATAGCGAATACCTGCTTTATATCTCTCACTGACAGTGAAGATCAATAGTGAAGCTTCGCTCGGTGGGTGACGGTTGGGGTCCAGTTTAGCTTCTCGCGGGAGGCAAACTTTTTTGTGTTGCCTTTGTTTAATATTTTGTTTCTTTGTCGTTCTTTACACGTTGATTTGTCTTTGTGTCTTCCATGTGTTTCAAGTCCTTTCTTCCCTTGGTCATGTTATCTTGTTTAATCCTTGTCTTGTTCTCATTTCATTAATTGTGGTCACCTGGCCCCTGTTTACTTTCCTCCCTTTATATTGTTCTGTTTCTTCCTCTTGTGTTGGCTGATTTGTCTTGTGCTCTAGAGACAGTTACTGACTTGCTGCTCTGTTTTCCAGTCTTGCCTTGTTATTCGCTGCAATTGTGTGTTCTTGTAGTTTTTGCTTTTGATTGTCTTTTTTATCTTCATTTATCTTGCTCGTATTTACTCGTAATGTTTTCTTTGGTTGTTCATCAGTATCCTTTCTAGTCTTGTATTCTCCTTATTGCTTTGATTTGAAACTTGTAGTCTAAGCCTGGGCCGGTTCTAGGGTGAGTGGAGATCCGGGGCTTAGCCCAGAAAAATCCATCAAATATAAAATTTGGAATACAGAAATATGAAATTATGAAAGAAATTAGAATGGTACTTTGCCACTAGGTGGCGGCATGCCACTGCCTTAATGGTTGAGTCTGTCAGTAATTTAATCAATGGATTCGTTAGAAACGGAAAATTCATTCAGAAAACGAGTAAGCAACTGTTTTTTGAATGGGTCAGTGCATCATTTACTCAAGCAAATTTATTCAGTAAACACCGCTGTGTGTTGCTGCAGAGCACAAAAACATGCTTTGTTTGGAACTATTTCCTTGGCGAAATATGTCTTTTTTTATTATCTTGTTTATTGCATTGTTGCCCTGACATGAAAAGTCTGCCACAGACCGTGCTAACCAAACATTATAACCACTCTGTGTGTGTGTGTGTGTGTGTGTGTGTCCTAAAGACTGTGCTGCGCAATCGTTAACTGTTAGATGTTCAAAATGTAACGTAATCAGACACAATTTAAAACCGAAAAAGAAATATAATACTATGATTAAAATTTACAGACACCTGAAGCTGATGTATCTTGGCGTTCAAGTGTTGCCTGGGGGTGTTTTACTTCCTCTTTTTGAAGAATTTTGAAATATCTATTTTAATTTTCAAAAAAAAATTGATATAGTAAAATACTATACACCAACAAACCACCTGCCTCCAAAAAATCTCATTTCATTGGCTGGATCGTACAGACGCTCATCGATGGTTGGACAGTTTACATGTCAGTCAGAAGAACTAGACTCAGTGGACGGTTTTCGTCGGGTGTGAATGACAACGCGTAAATTGACAGACACTGTAGACCTGAGAGTTGAGAGACATTTATTTATTTATTTAAATTCTAATATAAATTACTTTATTGGGCATGAAAACTCATTGATGGCATGGTGGTAATAAAAACATTCGGGGCTTTACTGAAAACATTCGGGGCTCCAGCCCCCTTAGCCCACCCCTAACGCCGCCCCTGGTCTAAGCTTATATATTTCCTTATTTGTCTATTTTTTGTTTTCTTCTTTTTCTTGATTTTTTTCCCCTTTTATTACATCATGTTGTTTCTCCTTGTGTTGTGCCGAGTTGTGTTTTGTGGTCTTGAGGGGTGTCTTGTGTGTTCTGGTGTGTTTGTGCTGTTTTTCCCTCCAGTCCTGCTCTACCAGCAGGATGCCTGTATCACAAATACTCTGTTTGAAGTATGTATGCAGTCGATCAAACATAACAGATAAACTTGTGGAGGTAGAAAAGAAAGTTCTTTAAAGATAAAGTGTGAATGCTCTAATCCAGGGGTGCCCACACTTTTTTGGGTGGGGTTCTTCTTTTCAAATGACAAACTCAATGAGATCGACCCCGCCCCCCCTCAACAAAAAATTAAATAAATTAACTTGTGGGGACCAACACATTTATCTATATATTGAATTAATGTAATAATAATAAAAAAAAATGTTTAATTATGATATTCTTCAAATTCACATTATATTAAAAACATCAGGGTGTGGTCTGTAAAGGTCCACGAGCCTGGACTCAATCTCAGGACAAACAAAGCGCAACTGTGTTTTGTGCCACACTGCCCAAAATGTTATCGGAGGTGACAGCTGTCACTCTGTGAAAATATTTTAACGATTGACTGCCCTAGTAGAAATACTCCATACTCATTAGTCTTCGGACACTTATTACAGCTTCACTCCTCTATGTTCAGTTTCCTGCGGGATCGCTGTCTTGGATGGTGATGTTGAGTGGTGTCCCTCCACACCATATCTATGGGAAGGAACCAAGGTGTCCGGTGGTGTGATGCTCTCACTCACCCTTGCTCAGCTGAGTCACTCTTACCATAGCGAATACCTGCTTTATATCTCTCACTGACAGTGAAGATCAATAGTGAAGCTTCGCTCGGTGGGTGACGGTTGGGGTCCAGTTTAGCTTCTCGCGGAGGCAAACTTTTCTGTGTTGCCTTTGTTTAATATTTTTGTTTCTTTGTCGTGTCTTTACATGTTGATTTGTCTTTGTGTCTTCCATGTGTTTCAACGTCCTTTCTTCCCTTGGTCATGTTATCTTGTTTAATCCTTGTCTTGTTCTCATTTCATTAATTGTGGACACCTGGCCCCGTTTACTTTCCTCCCTTTATATTGTTCTGTTTCTTCCTCTTGTGTTGGCTGATTTGTCTTGTGCTCTAGAGACAGTTACTGACTTGCTGCTCTGTTTTCCAGTCTTGCCTTGTTATTTCGCTGCAATTGTGTGTTCTTGTAGTTTTTGCTTTGATTGTCTTTTTTATCTTCATTTATCTTGCTCGTATTTACTCGTAATGTTTTCTTTGGTTGTTCATCAGTATCCTTTCTAGTCTTGTATTCTCCTTATTGCTTTGATTTGATACTTGTAGTCTAAGCCTGGGCCGGTCTAGGGTGAGTGGAGATCCGGGGCTTAGCCCAGAAAAATCCATCAAATAAAAATTTGGAATACAGAAATATGAAATTATGAAAGAAATTAGAATGGTACTTTGCCACTAGGTGGCGGCATGCCACTGCCTTAATGGTTGAGTCTGTCAGTAATTTAATCAATGGATTCGTTAGAAACGGATGATTCATTCAGAAAAAGTAAAGCAACTGTTTTTTGAATGGGTCAGTGAATCATTTACTCAAGCAAATTTATTCAGTAAACACCGCTGTGTGTTGCTGCAGAGCACAAAAACAATGCTTTGTTTGGAACCATTTCCTTGGCGAAATATGTCTTTTTTTATTATCTTGTTTATTGCATTGTTGCCCTGACATGAAAAGTCTGCCACAGACCGTGCTAACCAAACATTATAACCACTCTGTGTGTGTGTGTGTGTGTGTGTGTGTGTGTCCTAAAGACTGTGCTGCGCAATCGTTAACTGTTAGATGTTCAAAATGTAACGTAAATCAGACACAATTTAAAACCGAAAAAAGAAATATAATACTATGATTAAAATTTACAGACACCTGAAGCTGATGTATCTTGGCGTTCAAGTGTTGCCTGGGGGTGTTTTACTTCCTCTTTTTGAAGAATTTTGAAATATCTATTTTAATTTTCAAAAAAAAATTGATATAGTAAAATACTATACACCAACAAACCACCTGCCTCCAAAAAATCTCATTTCATTGGCTGGATCGTACAGACGCTCATCGATGGTTGGACAGTTTAACATGTCAGTCAAGAACTAAGAGTTGTTTTTGTGGTCTTAGAGGGGTGTCCTTGTGTGTTCTGGTGTGTTTGTGAATGTTTTTTCCCTCCAGTCCTGCTCTACCAGCAGGATGCCTGTATCACAAATACTCTGTTTGAAGTATGTATGCAGTCGATCAAACATAACAGATAAACTTGTGGAGGTAGAAAAGAAAGTTCTTTAAAGATAAAGTGTGAATGCTCTAATCCAGGGGTGCCCACACTTTTTTGGGTGGGGTTCTTCTTTTCAAATGACAAACTCAATGAGATCGACCCCGCCCCCTCAACAAAAAATTAAATAAATTAACTTGTGGGGACCAACACATTTATCTATATATTGAATTAATGTAATAATAATAAAAAAAAAATGTTTAATTATGATATTCTTCAAATTCACATTATATTAAAAACATCAGGGTGTGGTCTGTAAAGGTCCACGAGCCTGGACTCAATCTCAGGACAAACAAAGCGCAACTGTGTTTTGTGCCACACTGCCCAAAATGTTATCGGAGGTGACAGCTGTCACTCTGTGAAAATATTTTAACGATTGACTGCCCTAGTAGAAATACTCCATACTCATTAGTCTTCGGACACTTATTACAGCTTCACTCCTCTATGTTCAGTTTCCTGCGGGATCGCTGTCTTGGATGGTGATGTTGAGTGGTGTCCCTCCACACCATATCTATGGGAAGGAACCAAGGTGTCCGGTGGTGTGATGCTCTCACTCACCCTTGCTCAGCTGAGTCACTCTTACCATAGCGAATACCTGCTTTATATCTCTCACTGACAGTGAAGATCAATAGTGAAGCTTCGCTCGGTGGGTGACGGTTGGGGTCCAGTTTAGCTTCTCGCGGGAGGCAAACTTTTTTTGTGTTGCCTTTGTTTAAAATTTTTGTTTCTTTGTCGTGTCTTTACACGTTGATTTGTCTTTGTGTCTTCCATGTGTTTCAAGTCCTTTCTTCCCTTGGTCATGTTATCTTGTTTAATCCTTGTCTTGTTCTCATTTCATTAATTGTGGTCACCTGGCCCCTGTTTACTTTCCTCCCTTTATATTGTTCTGTTTCTTCCTCTTGTGTTGGCTGATTTGTCTTGTGCTCTAGAGACAGTTACTGACTTGCTGCTCTGTTTTCCAGTCTTGCCTTGTTATTCGCTGCAATTGTGTGTTCTTGTAGTTTTTGCTTTTGATTGTCTTTTTTTATCTTCATTTATCTTGCTCGTATTTACTCGTAATGTTTTCTTTGGTTGTTCATCAGTATCCTTTCTAGTCTTGTATTCTCCTTATTGCTTTGATTTGAAACTTGTAGTCTAAGCCTGGGCCGGTTCTAGGGTGAGTGGAGATCCGGGGCTTAGCCCAGAAAAATCCATCAAATATAAAATTTGGAATACAGAAATATGAAATTATGAAAGAAATTAGAATGGTACTTTGCCACTAGGTGGCGGCATGCCACTGCCTTAATGGTTGAGTCTGTCAGTAATTTAATCAATGGATTCGTTAGAAACGGAAAATTCATTCAGAAAAAAAGTAAGCAACTGTTTTTTGAATGGGTCAGTGAATCATTTACTCAAGCAAATTATTCAGTAAACACCACTGTGTGTTGCTGCAGAGCACAAAAACATGCTTTGTTTGGAACCTATTTCCTTGGCGAAATATGTCTTTTTT
>NC_039277.1:19798885-19819111 GCF_003368295.1 Carassius auratus | reverse complement strand
ATCATCAGCCTCACGTGTGGATGGACGTTGCGTGTGCCCTGCTTCTCAAGACCAGAAGAATGGGCTTGGACAGACAACTGTTTTTAATGAATTTAATAGAACTTCACTCGGAGGACTTACACCCTTTTATAGTAATATATTGGAGCTGTGGCAGAATTTTAATTTTTCCAGAGAATGGGGGAGTCCTGATGCCTGGATCCTAGAAGAGCCCTTATTTTTAATGATCTCTTACACACTGCTTGTTTGTCCTCTGATGCCATCAGAGTTGCACTGACTAGTGCTGGGATATCAAAGGTTTCCGATCTCAGAAGAGGATGTGAATGGATGGAGGCAAAGGAACTGGCTGATATGGTGGGCTTCAGATCCGTAAGGACCACCCAACGGTTGTTAAACGAGCTAGAGTCGGCACTCCCAAGAGCAGCAAGAGACTTTTTAAATGTTACTGCTCCAAAAACCTGTAAAGAGGCGTATGGTTTCCCTGATTTTAAAATCTCCCTAAAGGATGAAGATTGGGAGGAAACCCCTGGAAACACAGTGACTATGAAAATCCCGGAGTTGAGTTGTTTTAGAACGCTTACCAGGAAAACTCTTTACAGAGTGTGTGTTAAAAACTGCAACTATAACATTTTTAAAGACTTCAAAGGAACAAAATGGACTTCAGTGTTGGAGTCAGACTCTTCCCCGAGAGGAAGCTGGAGGTCCCTGTACAAAAAGACCCATTGAGAAGAGAATAGGAGATCTTCAATGGAGAATTGTATATGGGATATTAGCCACGAACAGACACATAGCACGGTTAGATCCTTTAGTTGGGGAGGGATGTCCTTTCTGTGGTGAGTCTGAGAGTGTTTTACATGTTTTTATGCAATGTTCTCGTTTAAAAAATATTTTAGAATTGGCAAAATGTTGGAGTATAAGATTGTTGGGTTACTATAGTTTTAATCTGTTCATTTATGGTCCAAAGTACTCTGTTGAAAAAAAGAGGAAAGTGATTATTTTAAATTTTTTGTATGGTTTAATCAAGCTTGCAATTTGGGTTACAAGGAAAAATAGAGTGGAAGCAAAGGGGGGTGAAACAGATCCTGTTTTTATGGTTAATTGTTTTATTAAAAAAAGACTAACGTTGGAATATGCTTTTTACAAACTTACTAATAATGTGATGTTTTTTTTCATTTTTGGGGAGTTGATGGGTTTTTATGTGAACCTGATGGTTTTGAAGGATTTAAAATTAACATTTTTTGAGAAGGTTTGTAATTGAGTGTTTATTGTCTTTTATTGTTTATTTATGTATTTATTTATTTATTCATGTTTTTATAGCTTGGGTATGTATAAACTTATGTTTTTCCCATAAAAGCAAAAAAGCTATTTTGTAATGTATAAATAAAGGACATTCTAAAGTCAAAGTCTCCCTCTCTCTCTCTCTCTCTCTCTCGTGTTCTGCTGAAGGATGGAGGTTTAGTTCAAGAACAGATTGACCTGATGGTGTTTGATGAGGGATCTGTTCTAAACGAGAGTGTGGAGAAACACACACACACACACACACACACACAAACACACACACACACACACGTGTTTATTCCTGGCATCAGCGCTGACAGCAATCTGACAGAAGACAACAGTGTGTGTGTCTGTGCGTGTGTGTGTGTGTGTGCGTGTGTATGTGTGTGTGTGTGTGTGTGTGTGTGTGTCTGTGTGTGTGTGTGTGTGTGTGATAATTAACAGCCTCGTCTTTCTCCTGGGGCTTCAGTCAAATAATAATTGCAGCGTTCAAACCAGTGAATAATTGATGAGAAGAAAAGGTTAAATTGCAGTGGTGTGATCCGTGTTTATTCGGCTGAGTGTTTACGAGTCTTTCCACCTGCTTATGGTTTTCAATTCCACAAAACGTTCTTCAGACTAAGACAAAATGGTTATGCTAAAGGTTACCAAAAATTAAAATAACCCCTTGATTTACTCAACCTCAAGCCATCTTTTCTTCCTTCAGACGAATACAATTGGAGTTATATTAAAAAAACAAGTCCTGGCTCTTCCAAGCTTTATAATGAACGTGCATGCTTGTTATTTTTTAGTAGTCCAAAAGAAATCCAATAAAGTTTCAAATGAATGTGCACTTCATCCGGTTAAGATAAAAGCCTCAGTGCATGATCTTATTTAGGGGCGCAGGAGCCGTTAGCAAACACACACACACACACACACACACAGTATTCATACATGCTCCTCAGTAAGTACATTTGTGTGTGTGTGTGTGTGTGTGTGTGTGTGTGTCCGGCGGGAATAATATCTGTCCTAAAGTTAGGAGAAAGAAAACACACACACACACACACACACACCGCCACAAACCTCACTTCTGTACTGATTTGATCACATCATGTGTTTATAACCAGATGACGTGTTGGTGGTCACATAATAACAAAATACTATCTATACTAAAATAACAAATGCTGTGATTTATACAAAATATATATATTTTTTAAATTAGAATAAATTAAGTATAAAACAGATTATTGGAGTTGTTTTTACAAGAAAGTAATTATGTCTTTCAAAGTAATAATAATATTTTTGTAATTATTTGTCAAATCTACAAGCAATCTCTGAGTGAAAATTGTTTTAAAGTAAATCCTACCATTTTTTATTATTATTATATATTTTTCTTGGGCCCTATGACATACTTCCCGAATTCCGTGTTTTAGTTTTCATTTTTCTAGATTATATTTTTAATGGTTTTTAATCATGCATTAATTAAATTTGAGAAATTAAAGTGGATTTATAATCAATTGAATTGAAACTTGTTTTATGTGTTAAAATTTTTCTGGATTCTGTGTTTTATGATTTGATACAAATTTATAATCAAATACATTGGTAATCAAATGAATCCATTAAACATTTAAAAATGTAATTAATATTTTAAGATGTTATAAAATTAAATTCAAACACTTGAATTTTTTGGAAAAAAGTGCTGCCTAACAAAAGCTTATTGTTAAAAAAAGATGAAAAATGTAGTAATATTCCTAAACTGTATTATTATTATTATTCTCCTCAAGAGATCCATTTCTTCAAGCTGAACCAAACTTTTATTTTGGCAGGTTGACGTGTTTTATTTTTATTTATTTATTTATTTTTATTAATCACAAAGCATGTCTACTTAATTAAAATCATGAAACTTATAATTTAACATCAATATAGTAAAAGTAAAATTCTACTTTGTGTTTATTGAAATTTTTCTGGTTATCAAATGAAGACATAAAACAGCAATTTATTTTATCGTTTAATCAAATGAAAACAAAAGAAGCTTTATTTTTGGCAAACAAAGGGTGTTAACTATTAAAACTAAAACATGGGAGCAATATTGTGTGATTATTCCTTAAAAACAACATTGTAGTATTTTATCATTAATAGTAGTAGTAGTTTCACACACATTCTACTGCACAGTAATATATTTCCAACATGATTTATTCCAGTCACACGGCTCTAGATCGCTGCTGATGTGCAGGTGTGTGTAAGTGTGTTGGTGTTTGCAGGACGGAGCGTGGAGTCTGATCAACATCCTGCAGCATCAGGTGGGAGAACTGAAGATGGACAGCAGATCTACTGACCGCCGAGACCACACCAGTACGGCTACGCTTCACATTATCACCTCCTCTAGAGATGCTGCTGTGATGCTGCTGGGTTTCAATGTAAACATCCCATTCATTTTCTTCGTAGTGGAGTTGATTTTTGACAGTCCTACTAATGAAAGAATAATGGTTGGTTTGGTTTATTGCTTATAACTCTTAAACGAAGACCGTTTTGAATCCCTATGGGAAAAATGAATGGGAAAATGCTTCCAGAACCAATGATGCTGCTTATGTATAAATATATACCCTGTGTAAAGTGTGTGTGTTCTCTGTCAGGTTTCTCTGAGCAGCCTGAGATCCACCCTGTCCAGCTCACTGAGAGACCCACACACACACACACACACACACACACACACACACACACACACACACACTCACTAACTCACACAAACACAGACACAGTCAGTCACACACAAACACACACACACACACACTCACTAACACACACACACAGTAAGTCACACACAAACACACACACACACACACACAGTCAGTCACACACAAACACACACACACACACACTCACTAACTCACACAAACACAGACACTGTCAGTCACACACAAACACACACACACACACACACACACTCACTAACTCACACACACACACACACACACACAGTCAGTCACACACACACACACAGTCAGTCACACACAAACACACACACACACACACACACATACATACACACACACACACACACACACACACACACTCACTAACTCACACACACACACACACTCACTAACTCACACAAACACAGACACAGTCAGTCACACACAAACACACACACACACACACACTCACTAACACACACACACAGTAAGTCACACACAAACACACACACACACACACACACACAGTCAGTCACACACAAACACACACACACACACACTCACTAACTCACACAAACACAGACACAGTCAGTCACACACAAACACACACACACACACACACTCACTAACTCACACACACACACACACAGTCAGTCACACACACACACACAGTCAGTCACACACAAACACACACACACACTCACTAACTCACACACACACACACACACACACACACACACACAGTCAGTCACACACACACACACACACACTCACTAACTCACACAAACACAGACACTGTCAGTCACACACAAACACACACACACACACACACACACTCACTAACTCACACACACACACACACACAGTCAGTCACACACACACACACAGTCAGTCACACACAAACACACACACACACACACACACATACATACACACACACACACACACACACACACACACACACACACTCACTAACTCACACACACACACACACACACACACTCACTAACTCACACAAACACAGACACAGTCAGTCACACACAAACACACACACACACACACACTCACTAACACACACACACAGTAAGTCACACACAAACACACACACACACACACACACACAGTCAGTCACACACAAACACACACACACACACACACTCACTAACTCACACAAACACACACACACACACAGTCAGTCACACACACACACACAGTCAGTCACACACAAACACACACACACACTCACTAACTCACACACACACACACACACACACACACACACACACAGTCAGTCACACACACACACACAGTCAGTCACACACACACACACACACACACACACACTCACTAACTCACACAAACACAGACACAGTCAGTCACACACAAACACACACACACTCACTAACTCACACACACACGCACACACACACACACACACACAGTCAGTCACACACAAACACACACACACACACACACACAGTCAGTCACACACACACACACACACACACACTCACTAACTCACACAAACACAGACACAGTCAGTCACACACAAGCACACACACACACACACACTCACTAACTCACACACACACACACACACACACACACACAGTCAGTCACACACAAACACACACACTCAGTCAGTCACAGACTGTCGCTCACACACACACAAACAGACACACACACACACACTCACTCACTCACAGACTGTCATTAACATTAATAGTATTATCTTATTATCATGAGTTCTTGCACACACAATAATTTTTGTTTTTGTAATGTAATGTTTATTTATGAATGAGAATTAAGAGAAACACACACAGCAACAAGATTGTTCACACGTTTTACAATATTTACTTAAATTAATTACATTTAAATCAATATGCTTATAAAACTGTTAACTAGATATGTCATCAATTTCTTTAAATTAGCAAGTTTGTAATCAATTTTATCCTTAAGTTAAATTTGTTAAGCCCTTTGATGGTGTATAATCTGGCCTGTCCATACATCAGTAGCTTCTTTACAAAGCAAATGCAGTTCAGTGTGATGCAGCCCTTGAGTTTGGCAGAACAGTGATTCCTTGAGTCATGCTGACCGTCATTACCTCTGTCTGTAGGTGATGTGTTTGAGGGCCGTGAGCTGGGCACACGTTCTCTCCACAAGCCCTGTCTGCTGGAGGGTGTCCCTGAAGACGAGACGTGGATCTGGCATCCCAGCGAAGACGACTCCAGACAGGCGCAGCGCACAGAAGCGTACATCCTCAGCCTGATCCAGCGCCGCTCGCCTCCCTCTAGACCCACTAAACCCCGCACCAGCGTGACTGTGGTCAGACACACCAGCCCTAGCCACAAAGATCCGCCGCACGTCCCAGACGAGAGACACGCGTGGGACGAGGCCTGCTCCGTCCTCTCTCTCAGACCGGCGCTAGCTGGGATCCGCTCCAGCAGCAGCGAAGCCGAATCTCCGCAGCACTTCCACCAGCCCAAGCGCTCGCCCTCATCTGAGGAGCTAGTGAATGCACAGTACATCCCAGCACAAGCCGCCGCGCACCGGACACACCGGACACACCGGACCCACGCCTCTCCAAAACCCGTGTCCTCTCAGTCGAGAGCCGCAGCGAAGAAGTGCCGCTTCACGGAGAACAAGATCGCGCCGAAGAAGCCCGGACGGAAAGCCTGTCGCGCTCCGTCCGAGAACAGCCTGCGAGAGTCCAAATACAACACAGTGGAGCGGGACGCGGTGCGCAGCGCTCCTCCTAAAACACGCCGCGGCTCCGGTCACCGCCGCTGGCGCTCCACGCTAGAACTGAGTCAGGACGAAGCCGAGACGCCTCCTGAACAGCCAATCAGACGCTCCCGTAGACCTCGCGTCTACACCCATCATCACCATCATCAGCTGCAGGACGCCGGAGACTCAGAGTCCAGTGTGAGCGAGGCAGACTCGCCCGGCTCCAGCTCACTGTCCTGCGACTCTGACGAGAGCAGCGGATTGGTCTGGCCTCAGCAGCTCCGCCCACAGCTGGCCCCGCCCTCTCCACCACACCCACCGCAGCCCAAAGCCTTCGTGAAGATCAAAGCGTCGCACGCGCTCAAGAAGAAGATCCTGAGGTTCAGGAGCGGATCTCTCAAAGTCATGACCACCGTATGAACGACACGAGCTCCAGCGGAGAGACAGAAGCGGAGCATGGAGTAGAAATTAGAGAACTAGAATTTAAATGGAACCAAATTCAAAGACATTTTGTATTCGGTATTTGATGTTTAACATGAAACGAAAGAGAATTTCCCTCTGGTTTTCCTCCAAAATAAAAGCTCTATGGTTTAGGGTTTGAAATCAAAGAAAATATTTTGATTTTAATTTTAAAAAAATTATTTATAAAATAATAATTATTTTTATTTAATATTATTTTATATAATAAAACAACCATAAATATTAGTAAATAATATCATTATTTGTACTCTCATACAATTAATCGTATACAACTGTTATATAAAATGATATTAATTATTATATAAATTCTAAATTATTACATACATTTTTAGCTTATTTTGTCCCCCAGAATGACCTAATTTACCCCAAAATCTTCAGATGGAGCTCAACAGTATGAAGCTCACTGGATCTTTATTTCTGTTTGTGTGGGACTCTGTGTTGATTTTCTTTGAATTGCTCTTCCTGTCGTCCCAGCTGAGATCGCTGTTGAACGTCCTGTGTGTTTTAACTCTGTACAGTGATGTTCATCATGAGATCGAGGTGCTTTAGTGTTTGCCCGACTGAGAGAAACTCAACACGGCTCTGCAGATTCACTCTTACTGACTTCACACACAGCACCTGCACAGATGAAGCCAGACCAAAGACTTGTAAATACCTGTAAATGTAAATGTTGCTTGTATTTATGAATGTAATCTGTGAATAAACACCTGCAAGATCAGACTGAGTCCCTCCATCACCAGCATCTCTCTTCTGCGAGTGTGTGTGTGTGTGTGTGTGTGTGTGTGTGTGTGAGAGAGAGAGAGAGCGAAAGAGAGAGAGAATGTACATGAGTGTAAGTGACTGAGAGTGAGTGTGTGTGTTTGTGTGACTGAGTATGTGTGTCTGAGTGTGTGTTTGAGTGTGTGTGTTTGAGTGAGAGTTAATGAGTTTGTGTGTGTGTGTGTGAGTGTGGGACAGGGACAGACGCAGGGATTCTGGGAGCTCAGCTAGTGTAGAGGCGTTTACAACACACCCTTTCAACTAAACACTGAAAACCCGTGCATTTGCATTGGTTTGGGGCATGAAAACACAAACTTTTGAAAAAGGGTTTCAAAGTGTACGTTTTTGAAAAATTATAATGTCAACGTCTCAAACATGAATTTGTGAAAATAGTGACATTAAATTTATTAATTATTAATGTAGTTTATCTTTACTAGGTGACATTGCCCCGAATACAGTCTTTGATTTTATCTTTAATTTTAATTTTAGTTAATGCTTTGATGCATTTGTTGTGTTTGAGTAATATATATAAAGTTTTTAAGTTTTAGTTTCAGTTTATTATTTTAGTACTTCATCTTAAACTAAATAAAAATGAGAAATGTTTTCCTGGAAACTAGCAGAAATATACATATATAATTTTAGTACATGTTTATTTTAGTTTTAGGAAAACACCATTATTTATTGACTTCATTGACAGATATTTGTTCTTGTTTTAAGCAAAAGATTTCAGAATACAAGACTTAATATCTAAAGTCATTTTCCTTTTTAAGTAAATTGAATTGTTTAGATATTTGGACACAAAAATACCAAGTAAGAAAATAATTTGCATTAACCTGAAAAACATCCTACAGAGTTTGTCTGTGCTGGTCAACCATCTGGACAGGAGCTAACCAGCATGAACCAGCCACAACAGGATCACGCGTGTGTGTGTGTGTGTGTGTGTGTGTGTTGCTCCGTCTGGAGGTGGTTACAGAGGCATGTTCCCTTCAGGGCCAAGATCCTGGAGCATTTCCTGTGAGAGCCGGAGAGGAAGACGAGGGAGCGAGAGGAGAAAGAGGAGTGTTAGCCGCTCCTGCAGCACGTCTGGACTCCATCAGAGGAGACGTGATCTCTCAGACGAGACGTTCTTCAGCTGCACATCTGACCTGTTTCTGTTCACCACGCTGCTGAGACTGTCCAGAGCTCCAGAACATCAGCCACCTCTGCTCCTGCCCACACACACACACACACGCACACACTCACTCACACACACACACACACACACACACTCTCACACACACACACTCACACACACACACACTGATGGACATACCACAGACCTGGATCTGAGCCAATCACATGCTTCCATACTGCTCTTACTGTTCCTGCAGTGTGTGTGTGTGTGTGTGTGTGTGTGTGTGTGTGTGTCCTGATCACATTCTCCCTGAATGCCAGCTAAGCAGGTTTTCTCAAAGTCAGGAGCAAACATTCTTCCGGTAACATTAAGGAACATTTGTTCAAATTGATCTGCTCTTCAATAACATTCTCCAAACACTAACACCAAAACATTATTTAAACATTTTATATCTAAACCATTTTAGCTGGATGTTCACCTACCTCTCTTTTCTGGCGTTACTCGATTCAGAACTTTCAGAGAACATTCAAATATAAGATTCTCATAATGTTCCAAAACGATGAAAGTGTTCCCATAATATGTGCAAATCTCAGAAACGTTTAAAAACAACTAGACATTCGGAACATTCCGGGAACATTCAGAAGAAAGATTTTCTGCTCTCAAAAAACTTTGCGCTGAAACATTTTCGTTCAATGTTTAACATCTTTTTTTTTAATGTTTCTAATTATTTTATGACTTTCACAGAACATTCAAAAGTAACATTTCCATAATGTTTGGAAAATGATCAAATGAAACGTTCACATAACCAAGAATAAAAAATAAAAAACATTTAAAAACGGAATGTTTTGAACCTTTAGATGAATATATATATATAAACACATTGATGTTTCCTTTGACATTAAAAAAATTCCCTCTCAGCATTCAGAGAGCGTATATCAGATATTAATAATGTCATAAGCATGTTTTCTCCTAACATTATGGGAATGTTCCCTGTTAGCAGTGGCTGAGGGTCAGAGGTCAGCTCTCATGTACTGGAAGGGTTAAGCGTGTTCTTCAGGAATGTGAGCGTCTGCAGTCATCAGATGTTTAGTCTACATCTCGACTCATTCTGACGGAGGAACCGCTCAGTGCTGTTGAGTTATTAGTTAATTTGCTGAACTCTTCTCTCGTTATCGTGTGTGTGCTGGGATTCTGTCAGGACACAGTGAACACAGACACCATCTGACTCTTATTTAACACTTACACAAGGAGGAAAGTGTTCTTGTGTTCGACTGCCTCTGTGCTCGCGTCACAGACATCGCTTTATCAGCTCATGCTTTCCCTGGGAGTGAAGTTAGATGAATCCATTGATTAAAGTGAGCACAATCACACGGATCACAAGTGCTGTGTGCAAACAAAAACACAAACTCTAGAATCTATTGCACTCAAACGTGTCGTGATAATAGATCATCTACAGCATTAACAGTCTCTGTCATGTGTTTTCTATCACATCAGAATGTATATCAGATGCATAACATAGAGTTACAGTCTGAAACCACTAGACAAAAATACACTCATATTTCTACGTTTGGCAGACGCTTTTATCCAAAGCCCCTTACACTGCACTGCAAATATACATCTGATCGGCTCATGCATTCCCTGGGAACTGAACCTATGACCTTGGCGTTGCAAGCACACGCTCAACTTTCTGATGGATGTCTGCAGCTTCGTGATCTGAGATGAGTCACATGATCAGTGACGACACTCGTTTACTTACATTTGATTAGTCACATAGAAATACAGCATAGATGAAATTATTTCTTTACCATTTTGTTTTACATTTTTCAAAATCTCAAAAGTAACTGTATGTATTTTTTTTTTTTTTTGCGACTTTGGAGCCCCCTACTGTTAGATCAGTACATCTCACTATGGTAAATACACCAGTGTTGTAATTACACGTGCGTTTGTTGCTGCCGAAAAGCAATGATCAATTTTTAATCTCGCATCATTTTGCCATCAGATTGATATTTCAAGGTAAAACCTATAAACAGAAAAAACACTTTTAATTCTAATGCTTCAGTAAGTACAGTGAGCTGTGCTGTCTGACGCTCAGCTTAGAAAACGGGGCGGGGCCGAGTGTGATGACGTCGGTGAGGGGGGCGGAGTCAGTCTGCTGCAGTCGATCTGAACGCCAGGGATCGATGCACGCTTGAACCGAGGAGCTCTGAAACAGATTCGTTCAGTCACATCATGCACGGCTTGGGATTATTGTTCTTAGACAGTTTCAACACATGTAACTCTCAGATTAATGATTCAGATCAATGCAACTAGTCAGAACGCGAACAAACATTATTTCAGGGACATTCATTGAAAGATATCGGGTCTTTAATAACGTTCTTAAAATGTTATCACTAAAACATTATTGATATTTTGTTATGTTATTACTTGTCTCAGGGAACATTCAAATCTAACAATCCCGTAAAATTGGTAAAATGTTCACATAACCAGTAAAAACGTTTTTTTTTTTTGGAATGTTTAGAAATAATATTTTCACAACTTAATGGGAACATAAGCAAAATGTTTGTAGCTGTTCTGGTGAGTGATGTGGTCATGTGGATGTGAATGATTGAATCCTGACCCGTCCGCTTTGGTCTGCTCCTCCTGAGCGGCGCTGATGGGCTCACAGTGGTCCTGGAAAGGGTCTTCCTCCTCTTCCTCATTGATGGAGGTCTGTGTGTGAAGAGGAGGCCATTGCAGACCTCCGCTCTCCTCCGACAGCTCCACCACGATGGACGGCAGACGCTCCTTCACCGGCTCCGGCTCCGGCTCCGGCTGCTCCGAAGGCTCCGGGAAGATCTGCACGGATCACACTGAGATCAGCCATGTTTATCAGGATCACCCAGAAGAAACAATCTGACATCATTTGCTCGTCCTCATGCTGTTCAAAACCTGTTCGTGTCAAACATAAAAATCTTTTTTTTGAAGAATGTGTTTAAGCAAACAGTTGACGGTAGCCATTGACTCCCACAGTATTTCTTTCCCTACTATGGAATACTTCAAAATACTTTCAGATCATGAGTGTTCACTACAGGTCAGGAAGGACAGGGGCTCTATACGTACTGATGGCGCTCTCGTGTGGCCCTCTGAAGAGTAACAGCAAAACATCTTCTAGTGTTTTAATGTTCCTATCCACTTTAATCTTTGTGAGCTCTCAGGTCATCTCTCTGAGTGGATCAAATCATGGGGATTTTTATTTTAGATATGCAATCTTAACAAAGAAACTGTGTGTGAGTCTGAAACGGTCATTAACAGTCATATATTGGCTGTCCGTGGTCAAAACTGACCGACCATATGATATTTTAAATATTTGTTTAATAATATCAGCCTCTTTAAATGGTAATTATGCGAAGAGCCACAGACAAATGAATGTTGGTGATAAAAGAGATGAATTCATTGTGTTGCCTGTGTGAGTTTCATGAAGCAGAAAGAAATTGTTTCAGACACTAAAACATAAAAATAACTGACATCAGTCTTAAAAAGAATAACACCAGTCTCAACCCAGGTAACAAATTTAGTTTTTTTTTTTATGTTTCCAAAATGTTAAAATGTTGCAAAAACATTTCTTATGTTCATCGAGTACAAACAACATCATGAGGACGTTCTGAGAATGCTGCTGTTAAAACCCATTATAGCTAAACCTTCCTCTTTTTTTCCAGAGACTGATTGACACACAACTGATGACCTCAGAACATTTTCTCTCAACACTATATATCAACTATTAATAAGGTTATAAGAACGTTCCAGAAACATTCTTTTAAGAACGTTTTGCCCAATGCTTATGTAACTCTATAAAGTTGTGAGAAGCTGATGATGCGATGAATGTCTGATACCTGATATGATGCATGTTCTCGTCTCCTCTGCAGCTCAACGCTGGAGTGCTGTGGACCTGCGGACATCACACTACACACACACACACACACACACACACACGTAAGACTGCAACAATATGAAGCTATGCGAGCATGCAGTGTAAAGATGCTGTGGTAATAAATGCACAAACAATGACACACTCTCTCTGTGTTTAACTCTGGTGGTAGGCCTGCGGTATTACACTGATTGAAACAGATAGTTTATATTCATTGACTATTGCATTCTCAGGTTCTTCTAAGAATACCATGGTATTAAAAGATCATGGTCAATGAGTGTTACCTGTGAGTTGGTGAGTTCAGATCTTGTTCTGTGTTCAGCTTCAGTGTGTTTGTCCTCCTTCTGTCCTTCTGTCTGTGTTCTGTTCCTCTGGAGAGTATTAGCATGCAGAGACAGCAGGATTAACGTCTCTGGAGATTAAAGCTTCATATTACACCTGACGCCGAACACACACACACTCACAAACACACACACACTCACAAACACACACTCACAAACACACACACACTCACAAACACACACTCACAAACACACACAGTGTTGAGGGAAGTTACTTTTACAAGTGATGCATTACAATGTTGCGTTACTGCTACAAACAAAAGTAACTAAATGAGCTGTTACTTTTTATGGAAGGTAGTGTGTTACATTACTTTTGAGTTATTTTTCTCACCTGGGCTTGTTTGTTTGTTTGTTTTTGCCAAATGTACAGTAAAAGACCTTTCTGACTGATTTTAGATGATCTTCAACAGTGTTTGAACATCTACACAGAACTAGAGGGAGACAGAGGACACGGTTCCCTCACTGCACTCACAAATACAGTTTTTTTTTATTATTTTTTTACAAATAGTTTGTAATGCATTAAGCTTGTTAAACGTGTCATAAATTGTTCTCAAGTGCTCAATAAAAAAAAAAAAGTTGAATTGATATTTCACTGGAGCACAAGACAGATGTGATTTTTCACAGTGTATCATCTGAGTTTAAAAATGAACACGATGAGTCACTCATAACTGCACAGAAAGAGGAAAGAGAGACGCGCGTGAATAAACAGGAAGAGAAAGACAGAGAAGAGTTAAAGTTCATTCCAACAAACCAACCAACTTCTGTATTTAGAGAAGCTGTGAGTGACCTGAGGTTGATAGCAGAGCAATAAAGAGAGAACAAAATACACAATAACACACACACAGAGAGAGAGAGAGAGAGAGAGAGAGAGAGGCTGAGCAACACACCAAAAAAGGTCTGGAGCCAGAGGTCTGTCGGCTGGAGAGACACACGGACAGAAGCACACAGACGGACCGGGATTCAGGAATCATGGAGCAGGGCTGTGGATGAGCCGGATCTCCACCATGTCCACGGGCCCCGGGCTCACAGGGGCCGCTCATGGGATCGAGCCGGGTCACGCCAAGGGCCCTGTCAGTCTTCAGACGCTGCTGGATCTGCTGGTGGGAGTTTATCAGGAGTTCAGCTCGACCGCTCTGCTCCGAGAGAAACATGTGCAGCGCTTCCTGCAGTGGGGTCAGTACCATCTTCATCCTCCTCATCCTCACCTGTGTGTGCAGTCAGTCAGGGGCCACAAGGTCAGGGAGGTCACGCCATCACCAGACACAAACACCCGTTTTTCTATAAAATGATTAATGTTGACTCCCAGAATGAAAGTCATCAGCAAAACATTCTTTAACCTGTTAACTGGGATGTTAGAATAGGCAAAAGTCCTCGTACAAAACTATCGTATGCCTTTAAAAGTCCATGCTCTTTAGTCATTTGTAAAGCATTTGCTCCTGCTCTCTATCATTGCATGGAAAAGAGCAGCATGTGTTTGGAAAGAATTGACAGAACTGATATTTTTAGGTGATCTGTCCCTTTAAGGATCTCACATGAGTGTGTCACAGTGGTATTAAGATAACACTTTTAGAATTCAGTTGTTGATGCACAACAGAGCATTCACACACACACACACACACACGCAGCAGTGAGTGTGTGTTGACACTCGTCTGGTCACACCCTACATGGCCAGGAGAGAGACGGACGCTGGTTCAGAGGGACACACACACTGCTGGAGAGTCTCTGTTGATTCACGCGAGGGAAACGGCAAACAGCAGGAAGGAAGTGACCAGATACACACCTGAACTTTCCATATCATCCGTAAAACAGGCCTTGACACAGGAAGTGATGTCACATGTGGCACACATCCAGAAATAGATATTCAACAGAGGATTATTAAAATGCTGGAGTCTAATCACAAATATGAAAACGAATTTAAACACACAGAACGATCAGACGGCACAGATAATGCAAATGATGCTGGTCAGTGCTGTATTATATTATACGTAGTTGAAGAAAGAGTTCATCCAGAAACGATCCTTCTGTCTTCAGTTACTCTCCAAACCTGTGTTTCAGATGATGATCTGAAAGTATTTGAAAGAATGTTTGTTTTTCTCAAACAGCTGCTGGTAGCCATTGACTTCCATAGTATGGAAAAAAAAAATACAATGGAAGTCAATGGCTACCGTTGACTGTTTGGTTAAACACATTCTTCAAAATCTCCTTTTATGTTCAGCAGAAGAAAGACACTCGTCCAGGTTTGGAAGCGCACGAGGGATGCTGTATTAACACAAGCTGAACTGGAGCCTATAAACTTGTCAAGGCACATACTTCTTCAGCTAATAAACATGTTCTGAGAATGTCTTGCTCTCTGAAAGTTTCAACGCTACATGTTTTTTCTTTGTTATGTGAACATTCCATTTGATACGTTAGTTTTGGATGTTCCCTGAAAGTTCTAAAAACTAAAAGTAACGTTTGAAAAATGTTAAATGGATATCCAGCTGAAGTAAAAAAAAAAAGCTATAAACAGTGCATAAACAATATTTTGAGAAGGTTATTAAATTCTCTGCAGTAAAACTGTGTAGACTGTTGCCTCGGTCTCGCTCACATTCCTGCACCCACGAGAGCGACTCGAATCCAAGGCTGGAAAACTTGCCTTAAAAAAGACTCAAACATCAGTGTGCTATTCTTAGATTCATCGGTTCTATTTCTGCGCCATGAACTCTTAAAGAGGAACGAGCCGGTGTTCTCTTTGTGATCACCATTCCAGCAGAAACCAGAGCATCTCCTGTTAGTGTCTTCAGCTGCCATTGATTTGATTAGGTGCCTTAAAGATCCTTCTCAAATAAATACATTTGACACTCTCTCTTCTCCGATATTCGCAGCAGAGCCTCTGGTCAGACAGGTGAAGAAGACTCGGATAAGCAGGGAGGACTTTGAGATCTTGAAGGTGATCGGCCGAGGAACCTTCAGCGAGGTGAGAGGGTTTGTGCAGCTTCTGTTATGAAGCGGATGAGTATTGATATACTGACTGAGGTGTGAATGCACAGGTGGCTCTGGCCCGCATGCGAAACACACAGCAGGTTTACGCACTGAAGATCATGAACAAGTGGAACATACTGAAGCGTGGAGAGGTAAACAACAACAACTAGTGTTCATCTTCTCTAAAAGTATTATTAAGAGCCATAATAAAGTGCTGTGTGCGTTCAGACGGCGTGTTATCAGGAGGAGCGCGAGGTTCTGCTGAAGGGAGACCGGCGCTGGATCACTCAACTGCATTACGCTTTCCAGGACGACAATTACCTCGTATGTGTCACGTCATACAGCCGTCTCACTGATGCACTGATTCAAGACTAAATCAGATGTACAGTTCTGTCTCTTCATCTCTTCATTCTGGTTAACGAGTGTCTCTCCTCGTGCGCTGCAGTATCTGGTCATGGATTACTATGTCGGTGGAGATCTGCTGACGCTGCTGAGTAAGTTTGGTGATCGTATCCCGGAGGACATGGCTCGGTTCTACCTGGCTGAGATGGTGATGGCCATCGACTCCGTCCACAGACTCGGTTATGTGCACAGGTATCTGTGCTGACACCTAAACATGCAATGGTTTGATTCAGAAAAATTGAATATATATATATATATATATATGTCTGCTCTCTTCCCGTAGAGACATTAAGCCTGACAACATCCTGCTGACAGCAGACGGTCACACACGATTGGGCGATTTTGGCTCCTGTCTGCGTCTGGAGGATGATGGACTGGTGATGTTTATCAGACATCAGACAAGTCTACATTCAGTCATGTGCCGTCATGTGCTCATATATATGTGTGTGTATTCTCAGATCCACTCGTCGCTGGCCGTCGGGACTCCTGATTATCTGTCTCCAGAGATCCTGCGGGCGGTGGAGGGGGGCGGAGCCTATGGCTCAGAGTGTGATTGGTGGGCTCTGGGCATCTGTGCGTACGAGATGCTGCTGGGAACCACACCCTTCTACGCCGAGTCCATCTCTGAGACCTACGCTAAAATAATACACTTCAAGGTAAAGGGGCTGTTCTTGAGGATGCAGGGCTGGACGGAAAACGATATTGCGATAAAATGTTGATAATGATTTCTGCTGATCACACTGCTTAAATATAGACATAAGCAGTATTATGTGTACATTTCAGGTACATTCTCACTTAACGAGGGGAATGTCAACTTCGTGGGCTTTCTTTAAAGGGGTCACGATACAAAATACCTGTGAAGCGGCGAGTTAGTCCTTAGTTAAACTGAAACACGCACAACATGTAGATTCAGATTTGCACTGTAATGTTCGCACTCGTCCAGATCTAATGCAGTGATGCTTTTGATTCATTCATATGCATTTTTACAAACCCTATGACACTTTGTAGTATATTATTTCAATGTAAAACAAATGCGTGAATATAGATGATGCAAGCACTGACTGTGATTTTTCTGTCTGAACAGGATTATTTTGAGTTTCCTCCGGAGTCGGAGGTGTCCGAGGAGGCACGTTCACTCATCAGCGCTGTGATCTGTGACAGGAGCGAGAGGTTGGGTTCACGGGGCTCCGGGGACTTCACAAAACACCCATTCTTTACAGGTTTGGACTGGAGTTCCCTTCATCTCCTCCCTCCTCCGTACCGTCCTGGCGTCTCCGATGCCACAGACACCTCCAACTTTGACGTGCTTGATGACTGTCTGAGCCACACGGTACCAGAGCCGTCAGATCCGCCACAGAGATGTGAATCAATCTGAGAGTGATCTGACTTCTTCTGCTCTTGTGTTCAGGAGATGCTGAGTGATGTGATGGAGCAAGCACCTGTCGGGCTTCATCTGGCGTTTGTGGGCTACTCTTACACAGCCACCAGGTTCGTGACTCTTCATCAGCAGCTTTATTGTTGAGCGCAGCTGTAACATGTTCTCATGCTGTTGTGATTATCAGAGAGACGGGAGCACTGGACCGCAGCAGGGACATCATGATTGAGATCAACCAGCAGCAGGACAGAGATCAGCTGCACCTCCAGGGAAAACTAGTACGATCTACACTGATTGGCGAAAACATGGACACAATCATGGCATTCACTCAGTAAAATTTTTACTTCATCATAAAATCAAGAGAAATTCAAACAGACAACACAGGATTTCTGAAATAAAATAAAACACGTTTCATAGGGCACTATTATTTTTCCTCTAGGGGTCGCTATGGGGAAACACCTCGTCGTAACGAGAGAAGAGCACTCTCTCTCTATGGTGGCCATAGTGGTAACAGAGAGACATCTGTGGGTGAACCTGAAAGAAATCGGGAAGAAAGAAAGGGCCTTTCTTCTCGATGCTCCGTTTTTGCCTTTCAAACTTTTCAGTTCCTCCGTTGACACGGTAGTCGAGAAGTTCAGGGAGGCGAAGGTGAGCTCAGAGGAATCCTTCATTCCACAAGGTCCAGGTCTGAGCCCAAACAACATAGGAGTCCGGATCCGTCTTGGTCTGAGGATCAGAGACGGGTACAGGAAGTTAGTGTCACGGCTAAGGGACGTGATCCAGACAAGGCATCAGCGCTTTCGTCCGAATCAGAGTAATACTTGAGTATTGATATGTTCTCTTTTGAGGTTCTACATCTGCCCTTATCTTCCCCTTCCTAATTACCCTATAACCACCTGACCGAGGTTTGTGGGAACTTCTTGCATAACAGTCTCCTATGCTGGAGCTATAATGTTTTTGGTTGGTTCTACGGTTTCATAGTGACCACCTTAGTGATGGTCCAGACCAATGGGAGTCGCCCCTTGAGCGGGGCTTCTGATGTGTGCCGCTGGCTCTGATGTCTCTTTAGTGGTTAAACATAAACTATAATATCACTGGATATCCCTTCTTGCTGACGCATCGAGCAGGAAGTATAGGTGGCATTTGCAAGAATCTTCTTGTATAATGCGGTCTCAGGTAGTGCCCCCCTCGCCTCAGAGGATTGTATTTGAGCTTGCCTCTCACGTTCGGTTCGGCACATCTGCGATGCTTAGGAAGCTTTAAGTACACACTCTAAGTTCTGTGCACTTTCTGAAATGCATTTGGTGGTAAGTGTGCACGCTGGACACTTTGCACACTTTCTAAAGTCCACATAAGTGGTAAGTGTGCACGCAAGAATCTGCGTACTGTCTGAAATAATCCTGTAGGGGAAGGGTTACGTGCTCAGCTTCATGCCCTTTCTTGATGTGACGAGTGGGGTGGGGCCGAGAGCTCTGGGAACATTGTTCTCGTTGTTGAACATGTTCACCCAGCGCTTATTTATTCTATAGTCACACCGGTAGCGACTTCAGGGGCTGTCGACAGCCAATATATATATATTTTTTCAATGTATGCTTCAGACACGGGTCACGACGAGGCGTTTCCCCATAGCGACCCCTAGAGGACACAGTGTCTAGTGGTTACATTCGCAACCTGAGATGTTATTATTGTAAAAAATGTTAATTGACACAGTTTTATGAGGGAGTCCAGTATATGTGCTTTTTGATTTTTAAAATTTAATTAAGACATTAGAATGAAATTTAAATGGAAAACTGAATTTGGGAAAAAATAAAACAGAATTTCTGAAATAAGTAGGGCACACACTGATTGTTTTTTGGTAATGAACCCTCCAGTGCATGCATATAAAAACAACAAGACACATTATAATAAAATGAAATAATAAAAAAATGAACAAAAAAAGGTATAAATGAACAATAAAATGTAATATAGGCAGAATAGAAATTTTTACAGGTTATAACATATTTACAGTTTTGTGGATAACAGTAACAGTAAACATGATTGAGTTTGTAAAATATTGCACTATGGAAGGCCTTGAGAGGTGTCATCTGTCATCTCCACCCAGCAGCAGTCTGAATCAGACTTCAGTGTGAACGTGCTGCACAATCAGCTGTGGCGGCTCAGAGAATCCATCACTGCTGAGCTGACAGCACTTCCTGCACTTCCTGCTGAGCACAACA
>NC_039277.1:19776385-19791385 GCF_003368295.1 Carassius auratus | reverse complement strand
TTTTTATAATGACTCTTTTTTAAGGCATTGAAAGTGTCTTAAAATGTCTTCAAACTGTTAAATAGCTGCTCACATCAAATAATAAGATTTACATATATTATAATATATTCATAAATTGTTTAGATAAAAATGCATTATGAAATATACTTTATTGTCCCTAGTAGGAAAATTATACAATACACTATTCAAAGAATAAACTAAATGAGTGGTATTCAAAAATTTAAGAAAGATTTATTTGAATTTATTCTGAAAACAGTTGAACAGAATATTGTAGAAAAATAGTATGTGGAATAGCACACATTATGTAAAATGATATATTCACAACAGAAGATTGTTACATTGTTGTCATCTCTGCTTCATGTTGTTCCTCAAGTGGCAAAATAATGACGATAATGTTGTGTGTTTAATATCATGCAGGGTTTCTACAGGTCTTAAAACATCGGAATTCACCCTTCCACAAATTAAAGCCTTAAAAGTTTGTAAATCAGAGTAGAAAAAAGTGTTAAATGCATGAACTGCTAAAAAAAGCACCTATTCCTCAGTATCTGTGTCTTGTTTTCTAGTGCAAATATCTAAACATCCTTAAATCAAGAATAATTTACTGGAGATGAGAAATGAAGATATGAAGTATCCTGTGCGTAGTGTGCATGTAGTGTGCATGTAGTGTGCATGTAGTGTGCATGTAGTGTAGTGCTTCACATGTAGAGTCCTGCAGCGGGGTACAGCATGAAGGGGGCGATGCGGTGCTGCGAGGGGCTCTCCAGCATGTGTTTACGGTAATAACGGCGCAGGGCCGGGCTGCTCGGGTGCTGCTGTCTGACGTGGAGGAAGTACTCATCCGGTCGGCTGGAGGTGAAGCCACAGTCCTCACACACGAAGATCTTGGAGCGCCGCTGGCGGTAAGCGTACTGCTGTCGCATGCCGTGGATCTTCCGCAGGTGAGACTCCAGAGAGCAGCGCTGCGTGAAGGCCTTCTCACACAGATCACAGCGGTACGGACGGATACCTGCACACACACACACACACACACACACACAGAGAGAGAGAGGGACACGTCTGAAAACATGGAGAGTGTCTGCTTACTGTTCATTCAAATCAGGGTCAGTACAGCAGTGTGCACGCGCAGTATACTCCTAGCCAATCAGCAGTAAGGGGCGTGTCCACTCATGACGGGGGAGGTGCCTGTGCTGTACAGGGTTCGTTAATTTAGGGGCAGGGCTATCAAGATAGGGGTGTGGTCCTAGTAGTTAGGGGCGTGTTTGTTTTGATGATTTTAAATATTAACAGCTTTTCTCAGAAATCACTTGTTGCACCTTTAACTGTTTAAACTGTTTGGTTAATATATGTATTAGATTACACTTTTTTGGTAACAATCTGATTACTTTTGGATTACATTTAGATTACATTTGTGCTAACCCTTATTTGAGATATCACATATATTGAATTAGCCTGTTCTTGTACTATTTTGCTACTTTTTCAGCACAACTGTGTTCAACACTGATAATAATCAGAAATGTTTCTTGAGCAGTAAATCATCATATTATTATGATTTCTGAAGATCATGTGACACTGAAGACTGGAGGAATGATGCTGAAATATATTGTTTTTGTGTTTTTTAGTTTTAATTCTTTTAGTACATCAAGAAAATGTTTGCCAACTAGCTAGTTTTTGATATTTAATTTCATCTGGGTGTGATCTCACCGGTGTGTGTTCTCATGTGTCTCTTCAGGTCGAAGGTGTCGTTGAAGCCCTTCCCGCAGAACCTGCAGGGGTGTCTCTTGATCATACTGTGGCACTTGAGGTGACGCGTCAGCATGCGCTGCAGAGGAAACACTTTATGACACACGGAGCACAGGAACTCTGGCGAGCCGCTGGATTCACGCGCCTGGAAGCAGAGCGAGACACACATGAGCTTCCTGGAGATCCAGGACCAGACCCTGAGGATCTGAAGGAGCTTCACCTTGTTGAGCGGAGCCGAGGCCAGCGCAGGAGGATGAGGATGAGGATGAGGATGAGGAAGAGCTGTGTGTTTGTGCTCACACACTGACTCCAGACCAGCGCTGGGAGTCTGGACAGACGCTGAAACACACACATTACACAGTTACACACTGACATCTGTTTCCCCTATAGGGTTTTTTTTTTTTTTGCAACAATCCCATACAAAATAAAGCCAGAACCCAAAAATAAACCAGTAGTAAAAGATGATAATAATTTTGGATTAAGAAATGAATCTCTTTCTCTGCTATTATATATTTTGCTCTGACACATATCCCTTTCTAACGCTTCTTTGTTTCTAAAATGTTTAAATAAATCATAAAAAAGAAGTAAATTTCTTTAATGAATGAAAGAACGAATCCCAATCGTTTCCTAAACGTTTGTCAACAACTCTTGATTGAAAGTCTTTGTTCTGATCAAATAAAGCCCAGCGACAGAGAGACATCTGAAGCTCTAGAATCATGTTTAATAAAGGATTTCCAGATCAGGAGAAATAAAGCACTTATAGGAGACAATAACTCTCGTCCAGTAAGAGTCCAGAGAAATCTCAGCACACTTTGGGTTTTCTGAAATATTGACATAAAGACAGCATTCTGCAAATTCTTGGAATCAATCATGAATCATGTGATCGAACAGTAACCTCACATTCCCCTCAGGAAACACTCAATAACTCCGGACAAGAGCATTATGATACACATATATTCATGATATTTTACTGAACAATGATATTTATGCATGTTTGAATAAATCATGAAATCAAGTTATCCACTGTTTAACTGTTAATATTTCAACAACAAACTAAGGTACATTTTATTATTGTGTATTTTATCACTAACATTGAATATTGTAGACAAATAGTGAGTAGTCTAATAATCAAATTATTAAACTAGAATTAAACATAAAACACAATGTTTCTTTTAAGATTAAAATAGAATAATTATTTCATTTCAATGATAAAATTGCAGTGTAACTAAAAAGTTCTTATGTAAATTTTTATTAAGCAAAAATAAACGGATAAAATAGAGTAGTGTACGGACTGACAGGGTTTGTTGTATTTGACAGCATTGCTCTCGAGAGATTTCTTTGACTGTGTCTGATAGATGAATCAAAATTAATCGAATTTCAAGCATGTGAATCGAAATCTCAATAAACCCAACCCTGCAACCAAACCACATTGGACCGCATTGGCTTTCACTGAGTGGACAGTGAACGCAGAAGAAGTCCAGTCAGGTTCGGCCGCCGCGAGGAGAACAGATGAAGATTTTTGTCATTATTCTCAGATGTGGATACCTGTGTGAGGACTGAAGCAGGGCTCCGGCTCCGGCTCCGGCTCCGGCTCCGGCTCCAGCTCCAGCTCCAGCTCCGGCTCCAGCTCCGGCTCCGGCTCCGGCTCCGGCTCCGGCTCCTTCCACTGCCATCCAGCGCAGGCCGACTGCTTCCTCTTGACCAGGAACGAGCGAGGCATCTTCAGACCGGCTCGGACGGACACACAGCTCTGCTTTACAGCTCAGTGTCTAGAGAGTCAATCTGAGAGCGGATGATTTCCATATCTCTGGAGAGAGGCTGCTTTAACTGCTGCTCCGCTGGTTTGCATGCCAGGTAGAGAGAATCTGGGCTCCTCATTTAACTGGACCTGCCATGCAAATGGTCCTCCGGCGCGCGGGGCTGAAGGGCACAGCAAGCTCAGCACTGCTAGGAAAATGTTGCTTTTATTTCACGTTCCAGTTGATTGTCTGTCAGGTTTATGTCACCTAACCTGGGACAAAGGCAATTCAAATGTGCTGCTTTACTGTTGACTATCTGTTAACCTCCCGGTCCAAGGGCTTGAATGGCTTTCTCCAGTCCAGACAGGTGTGCTTTTCTTCTGCACACCTCAAAAGATTCGCCATCAGTTACCTGTCCGTCTAACCACATCACCGAGGGAGAACAACAGTGCAGATCAGCTGCTGGATAGAGACGGACGCATTTGCATCGCAGCAGGGCTTTAAGAGTTAACTAAACATAAAAACATCACATTTCTCATTTTCATTTATTTCAACTTGAAGCGCTAAAAAAATGACTGCAACTAAAACTGAAATTAAATCCTGCATAGACACTTAAAAACTGAACTGAGTCTAAGTTGAAGCAATAAACTGAAAAATAAAAGCTGTCATAAAAAAATAACACAAAAACTGACATTATCTGAAAATGATGCTGAATAAATGTTAACGCTGATATCAAAAAACTATTTAAACGTTATATTTAAGCTATTTACCAAGACAACGTACCTTATTTTAAACTGATGTACTAATATAACTACGGTTAAAACTGAAATAAAAATGAATATTAACTTTATAGACATTTAAAAACCAAGCTAAATGACTACAATTAATAACTGGAAATATGTTAAAACTAAACTGAAATAAAAAAATAATTAAACAAATAGTAATATTGAATAATAATTATTTTTACATTTATTTAATTTGGCAACATTTCTCATATTCATTTAGTCTAAGTTGTTGAACTAAAATGACTAAAACTGAAAAAAAAATATATAGACATCTCAAAAAACTAACTTAAAGTTTAAGTTGAAGCACTGAAATATAAAACTGAAATAAAAAAACTTAAATAGTTATAGTAAAAATAAAATAACATTAAAATGGAAAAGGAAAATAAAAAGACAATATTAAAAATAAATACAATAGCTATTTGAAATAAAATAATATACAATTAAAAACCATAGTGTCTTAGTGATGCAACAATAAGACTGATTGACTACAGCAAATAAAGCCTTGTGCGTCACTGTGTCATTGTGTGTGATTTATATAGATATTATAGATTATATATATTCATGATGTTTGATGTTCTGCTCCTGAAGGACACCCAGGTACACTAGATACCGTCATCCACACACTCACTGTAACTGTATGCAAATCTGAGAGAGAGAGAGAGAGAGAGAGAGGGAGAGAGAGAGAGAGGGAGAGAGAGAGAGCACCGTATACAGCTGACAGGAGACACACTTCAAACAGTCCACACCGCACCACACACACTCATTTGCATGTTTCTGTGAGCGCTGGCCTGCTCGGACATGAAGAAGGGCACCGTGTTTGACTGGGAAATGTCTCTGTTTGTAATGTGAACCACACCCGCTGACACAGACAGACCTCCACACTGCTCCAACACCTGTTTAATGTTTCTGCCTTTACAATCATAGATTGGACCTCACACTGATTGCTTCAGTTATCTAACTAGCAGGCCTCTGTGAGTCTGTTTCTTCTGTTGAACACAAATGAAGATCATTTGAAGAATGTTGGTAACAGCTGCTGGTAGCCATTGACTTCCATAGTATAGAAAATGAAAGTCAATGGCTACCATCAACTGTTTGGGTATACATTATTCAAAATATATTTTGTGTTCATTTGAAGAAACAAAATCATACAGGCTTTTGATCATTTGAGAGTGGCTACATGATGACAGGATTTTTATTTGTATTTTTGGATGATCTATCTATCGCTTTTAAAACATGTTTTCATGTGTTTTATTAATCCATAAAGTCACACGGAGTATAATGAACCGTGAAACTGTCATTAAACACAACCATCTTTACATTCAATTCTAACGCTTTTTTAATAATAGAATCCAGTTCAGTCTGGTAGGGAGTCAGCGCTGTGACGTCACCGTATGCAAAGCAGCCGAGCAGAAGACACGCCCACATCTGTTCTCCGCCTGCTGCGCTTCCCTGCTGTTTTCAGGCATGTTTTATTTGTATACAAATCAGTTCACATTCTATACTTTATCTCTACTTTATTTTGTCCGGTTTTTGTTTGATTGTATGTGTTTGTGTGAATCATTTCAATACCAGTGAACCTCGAGTCACCTGTACAAATGTACATCTGACTTCATTTGACCAGTCGCTTTTGTTAAGGCATGATAAAGGAAATAAAAACAAAGGAATTGAACTCTTTTTTTTAAGCAGAGTAGTTTGTTTGACTGCTGTAAATAAGAGAAACTGCATAAGTTCAAATAAAATTATAACAATACTATAACAAACTCTCATTAAAAACAGAAGAGCTGGCACGTGTTTCCACAAGAGGTCAGCAAAGAGCTTTGAAGACTAATAGAGAGATAGATACAGATGATGTCTTCAATGATTGTTAATACAGAGATAGTTCTGGAAAGCTTCTCTCAAAGTTTGTGTCTAATGTTTTTGAAAGTTTCCACTTGTGTCAGAACTTTCAGAGGACATAAAAAATAACGCTCCTTTGAAAAATGATAAGATGGAAAGTTCCCAGTTCTCTTAAAAAAAAAAAAAAAATATTCTAAAAAAAAATCGGTGTATGTCTGTGTGTGTGTGTGTGTGTGTGTGTGTGTGTGTCATCAGCAGCAGGACTGATCCTCTGAGATGTTCTTCACTCTTGTCAGTCAGATCAGTCCTCGTGTTTTCTTCTCAGATGAAGCTCGGTCGTGTGTGTGTGTGTGTGTGTGTGTGTTTGATCGTGTTTCCCTCTTTTTAAACCAGGAAACTGTCTGATGTTGAGCGGATGTTGAGTTTCTCTCTCAGCGCGTGATCGATCTCCATCAGTCATGAGGTGAGTCAAAACTCCGATAATTCCTCTCGAATTGTGTTTCAGAAACTCCCCGTGAGTTTGATTAAATATTCCTGATGACTGATGTGTAAATATGAGCTGTTATCGAGTCGGTCAGCATCTGAACTGTATTTCTGAACTACAGAAGAATCTTTTTGAGATGTTTCTAACTCTGATCTAAACTCGAGTGCTGATGTTCAGTGTTTTCACATTAATGCGAGACACTGGTGATCTCCTCAGAACAGCATCGGTCAGCTCAGGTCAGAGGTTCAGTTCATCATCATCAGAATCATGAGGAGTTTGCTCAGTCCCATCAGCACCCAGAAATATAACTTATAAGTCTTATATAAATCTGTATTTTAGTGATCCAAGGTGGATTAACTTTCTGCTCTGTGACTGAGTTCATCTGAATGATCAAGAATCATTTCATTTCTGACACACTTTGACTTTCATCTGCTTCCTGCTTCATTCTGCACCATTGAGGAAGTGAAGCAGCAAACTCACCCTCGGTGAACCAGTTAACTCTGATCTTCCTGCTAGTTTACCATCTACATGCACACACACACACACACACACACACACACATGCATGCACGCACATACACACACACACACACATACACACACACACACATGCATGCACGCACATACTCACACACACACACAAACACACACACATGCATGCACGCACATACTCCCACACACACATACACACACACACACATGCATGCACGCACATACTCACACACACACACAAACACACACACATGCATGCACGCACATACTCACACACACACACACATGCATGCACGCACGCACGCACATACTCACACACACAACACCACACACACACACATGCATGCACGCACGCACGCACAGACATGCACACACACATACACACACCCACACACACATGCATGCACGCACATATTCACACACACACACACGCACGGCGCACACAGACACGCTCATGCACGCACACACACACACACACGCACGCACTTGCAAGAACATGATATAAATGTAACAACAAAGCATTTTCTGAGATCAACATTCTTGGAATGTTGTTATTTCTGCTTGATACATGTTGTAAGAAATGCTTTTTTGTAACTTTTAAGTAACGTTCTAATCACAACAAGAAATCTAGACAGAAAATGACAAATCAACATTCAAATAACATATTTTGGGTCAAAATAAAGTTAGTGGAATGTTGTGCAGAACTTTTCTGTAACTGTTTAAGAAGTAACTCTAATCAGGACACAAAACCTGGACATTTGATCCTTTCAAAAGAATGTTCCCACAATGTTTTTATAACATAAATGTGCACCTAGAAATGAGTTAAACCTGACAAAACCTCCTTTTGTGGATGTCCTGATTTCCATAAACTTCTTATTGGTAAATAGATTAATGTAACCCTGGAGCACAAAAGAAGTCATAAGGGTTAATTTTCAGAAGTTGAGATGTATGCATCATCTGAAGCTGAATAAATCATCTCTCCAGTGATGTCTGGTTTGTTAGGAGGACAATATTTGATAATCTGGAATCTGAGGGAGTGAAAACATCTAAATATTGAGGAAATCATTTTTAAAGTTGTTCAAATGAAGTTCTTAACAATGCATATTACTAATCAAACATTACGTTTTGATATATTTACAGTAGGACATTTACCAAAATGAACCCAATCTTTCCTTAATATCCTAATGATTTTTGGCATAAAATAATTAATTTTGACCCATACAATGTATTTTTGGCGTTTTTACATTTGAAGATGAGCGTGAGGTTCACAGTCGGTCATCAGACGCTTCTCTCAGACAGAAATACTCATGAACGCAGCGTTGTGTTTGCATAAACTTTAATAAATAATCTGGGGCACAAAAACCAACGAAGGAAGGAAGTATCTACCCAGCTAACAGAAAATATTCTTGTAACGAATGCAACATTCTGAAACAATAACATAACAGCAATAACCAAAAGTTTCCAGAACAAAATATTCGGTGAATGATGTTGTGTGCTAAGGATTCAAGAACATTATTAAAGAGCGCATCACACTGTTAGGGTTAGGTTCATCTCTTGCAGGGCGTTTGCTGTTATCTGTTAGTGATGTGTGATCCATCTTCTCAGGTTAATGACCCGTCTTAATGACTTCTGCTCTTCTTATTACTCTCTCTTCCTCTCTCAACACATTTAAAGCCTGTGTTTGGTGGACGTGCAGTGACCACATGATAGGATGACTCTCAGTCAGATGCAGATGTGATTTGTGGTGTTTTCGGCGCGGTTGATTGTTAGCGGCTCTGATCAGAGGTGGAGCTGTCGTATCTGAGCGGAAGACAAGTATAGTATCACATCGTTTAACTGAGAGTGTTGCAGAGGAGGACAGACTAGGTTTCCCACATCCTCTCACCACACACACACACACACACACTGCTGCACATGAGCGGCGTGTGTGAGAGCATCTGTGTGTTTGAAGCTTGTGTGATCAGGTGTGTCTCTTGTCTTTTGATAACCAGCTTCATGTTTTCATCAGATGCTGTACGGTTGATCTCTTAAACCCCAATCTCTGAACAAATTCTCACTAGCTTAAACCCATCAGTGGAATAAAGGACTCTTTCTGCTAAACCTCAAACACGTTAGAGCAGTGTTAGGCTCTGTTTGCAAATCTCATGCAAAACTCTAAACACATTCTCTTTCACTTAAACACATTTTCACAGCAAAATGCTAAACACAAGCAGTTGCACAACGTTCAGTATTTTGAGTGTACTGTAACATGATATTCATTTAGAGTTTTATTTAATCTTTTGGCCTTTGCAGTTACAAAACTCAACATCAAAAACATTTGCTCAGTTTTTTACATGGATGACATTACAGTTTTTTACAGACGCTAGGACACATTTCTCAATACTTAGCTCACTTTTGCAAAACTCTTCACACAGTTTTCCTAACCAACATTCAGCTTGGCAAAGCAGTTCATTTCACATCCAAAAGCCACTACAACTACCAAAACACTTCATTCAGGTCTCAAATCAACTCATTCTTCCAGAACACTAGCAAAGCTTGACAGCCGACAAACACACTTTGTCAGCCACAAAACAATGAGCTAAAACACTAGCAACATGTAGCATTATACAATGATTTCTTGTGTAAAACAAGGACACATCTCTGTTCATAATTCACTGCAATATATGTTACTGGAAGGAATCAGACATGATGCAGAATTCGTCAATATTTTATGTCGTTTATTTTTTTTATTTTTTTTTTGCACTAAAAAAGTAATTCCAAAATACAAGGATTTGTGTCCACACCATCCACTGATACAGATATAATAGTAATGCTCATCTACTAATTGTCCAGTTGTTTTTATACCATTTAATTTTAAGATTTAAAATGTATTTCATTCGAATATTACTGTAGAAATGTAGCAAATTGCTGTCTTATTAAGTTTTGTATCGTTATTGTTTTTAACATAAGTTTAACAGTTTGAAAACAGTATGTAAGCATGTGTAAATTGGCCTGTGCGTACAAAGAGTTTTGTCAGATGTTGTGTCTGAGTGAGAAAAGAATTCATCAAATTTGAGAGATGTAGTCATTGAATGCATTTTGTGCCAAAGCAATGATAATTGATCCTCAGTTTAGCCCAAATAGACTTCTGTTGTGCTCACTGTGTGAAGAGTTTTGCAAAAGTGACCTAAGTATTGAGAAATGTGTCCTAGCGTCTGTAAAAAACTGTAATTGATACTACAAATATATATATATATATATATACAAATATATATATATATACAAATTTACAACATACTATGGACCTCAGTCTCATCAAATTAGATTATTTTAGTTAAATCAGCAGATGTTTTAAGAGTTATCAGACAGTGCTTGAGTGTTTTAAAGTTTACCAGATAAGTGATTTTGTGTTATCAAACCCCTTTAAAATGTTTTAAATAGTACCATACAGCTTTTAAGTGTTTTTAAGTGTTATCAGATAGTTGTAACTGTTATCAGACAGTTTCTTGGCATTTTTAAGTAATCAGACCGTTTTATGTGTTTTAAGTGTTTTTAAATATTATCAGACTGTTTCGAGTGCTATCAGATAGTGTTTAGCTGTTGTCAGACCTTTGCTAGGCATCTGTAGATGTTATCAGACCGCTTTTAATTGTTTTTACATGTTATCAGACTGCTTTTAATTGTTCAAGTGTTTTTATGTTTTATAAGACAGTTTTTAAATGTTATCAGTAAGTTTTAGGTGTTTTAAGTGTTATCAGAGTTGTAAGTATCTTTAAGTGTCATCAGCTGTTTGAAATTGACAGTTGTTTGAGAGTTTTTAAGTGTTATCAGGCAGTTGTTTAAAAGTTCTTAAGTGTTATCACACAGTTGTTTAAGAGTTCCTAAGTGTTATCAGACAGTTGTTTTGAGTTTTTAAGTGTTATCAGACAGTTGTTTAAAAGTTTTTAAGTGTTATCAGACAGTTGTTTGAGTTTTTAAGTGTTATCAGACAGTTGTTTAAAAGTTTTTAAGTGTTATCAGACAGTTGTTTGAGAGTTTTTAAGTGTTATCAGGCAGTTGTTGAACATTTTGTAAGTGTTATCAAACAGTTGTTTAAACGTTTTTAAGTTTTATCAGGCAGTTGTTTAAAAGTTCTTAGGTGTTATCAGACAGTTGTTTAAGAGTTCCTAAGTGTTATCAGACAGTTGTTTAAAAGTTCTTAAGTGTTATCAGACAGTTGTTTGAGTTTTTAAGTGTTATCAGGCAGTTGTTGAAAATTTTGTAAGTGTTATCAAACAGTTGTTTAAAAGTTTGTAAGTGTTATCATGCAGTTGTTTGAGTTTTTAAGTGTTGTCAGACAGTTTTAAGTGTCTTTAAGTGTTTTTTCAGTGTCATTTGACAGTTTTAAAATGTTTAAAGTGTCATCAGATACTTGTTTAAGAGTTCTTAAGTGTTATCAGACAGTTGTTTGAGAGTTCTTAAGTGTTATCAGACAGTTGTTTGAGAGTTCTTAAGTGTCATCAGACACTTGTTTAAAAGTGTTATCAGACAGTTGTTTAAAAATGTTTAAGTGTTATCAAACAGTTGTTTAAAAGTTTTTAAGTGTTATCAAACAGTTGTTTAAAAGTTTTTAAGTGTTATCAGACAGTTGTTTAAAAGTGTTATCAGACAGTTGTTTAAAATTTTTTAAGTGTTATCAAATAGTTGTTTAAACGTTTTTAAGTGTTATCAAACAGTTGTTTAAACGTTTTTAAGTGTTATCAAACAGTTGTTTAAACGTTTTTAAGTGTTATCAAACAGTTGTTTAAAAGTTTTTAAGTGTTATCAGACAGTTGTTAGAGAGTTTTTAAGTGTTATCAGGCAGTTGTTTAAAAGTTTTTAAGTTTTATCAGACAGTTGTTTGAGAGTTTTTAAGTGTTATCAGACAGTTGTTTAAAAATGTTTAAGTGTTATCAAACAGTTGTTTAAAAGTTTTTAAGTGTTATCAAACAGTTGTTTAAAAGTTTTTAAGTGTTATCAGACAGTTGTTTAAGTGTTATCAGACAGTTGTTTAAAAATTTTTAAGTGTTATCAAATAGTTGTTTAAACGTTTTTAAGTGTTATCAAACAGTTGTTTAAACGTTTTTAAGTGTTATCAAACAGTTGTTTAAACGTTTTTAAGTGTTATCAGACAGTTGTTTAAAAGTTTTTAAGTGTTATCAGACAGTTGTTAGAGAGTTTTTAAGTGTTATCAGACAGTTGTTAGAGAGTTTTTAAGTGTTATCAGGCAGTTGTTTAAAAGTTTTTAAGTTTTATCAGACAGTTGTTTGAGAGTTTTTAAGTGTTATCAGACAGTTGTTTGAGAGTTTTTAAGTGTTATCAGGCAGTTGTTTAAAAGTTTTTGTGTTATCAGACAGTTGTTTAAAAAAATTAAGTGTTATCAAACAATTGTTTAAAGGTTTTAAGTGCTATCTGTAGTTGTTTGAGTTTTTAAGTGTTGTCAGACAGTTTTAAGTGTCTTTAAGTGTTTTTGTCAGTGTCATTTGACAGGTTTTAAATGTTTAAAGTGTCATCAGACAGTTGTTTAAGAGTTCTTAAGTGTTATCAGACAGTTGTTTGAGAGTTTTTAAGTGTAATCAGACAGTTTTTTTGAATTTTTAAGTATTGTCAGACAGTTTTAAGTGTCTCTAAGTCCTTTTTTCAGTGTCATTTGACAGTTTTTTAAACTTTTCAAGTTGTTTTAAATGTCATCAGACAGTTTTAAAGAGTATTTTAGTGTTATCAAAGTTTTAAGTGTCTTAAGTGTTATTTGATGGTTTTCAAATATTTTAGTTGTTTTAAGTCTTATCAGACAGTGTTGTGAGAAAAAAATATTTTGTTTTTTCTTTAAATTAAGTGGATTTTTCTGTCTCTAAAACTCAGCGATCAGGTTCTCAGAAAACAATGCCATTGTGTATCTCCAGTAAATGCATCTTAAGTCAAGATTTTCCACAGTGTGTAACCTGACGTCCTCAGGTTGATTCTGTCATGTTGTAATGTACGGAGTGAAGCACAGCTGCAGGTTTGCAGACTGAAGTCTCTGTTCAGTGTCTGATCTTCATGTTGTGTTTGCAGTGAACAAAGCATCTGTCAGGCGCGGGCCACCGTCATGTTGTACGATGACGGCAGTAAGCGCTGGTTACCGGCCGGTTCTGGTGCTCAGGCCATCAGCAGGGTTCACATCTTCCAGAACCCCAGTAACAACAGCTTCAGGGTGGTGGGACGCAAACAACAGGCCGATCAGCAGGTAACTCTGACTTAGACCATTCAAACCTGTGTGTGTGTGTGTGTGTGTGTGATGAAGATCTGATCCCGTCCGTCATCCGTGTGTCTCCTCAGGTGGTCATTAACTGTCCTCTGGTCCGAGGGATCAAGTATAACCAGGCCACTCCTACGTTCCATCAGTGGCGGGACGCACGGCAGGTCTGGGGTCTGAACTTCGGCAGTAAAGAGGACGCGGCTCAGTTCGCCAGCGGCATGATGCACGCTCTGGACCTGCTCAGCGGAGACGCCGGTGAGAGCTCTGAAGGAGCAGGAGACCATGCTTTTAGGAATAAAGTGTGAATGAAATATGAACAAACCTAGAATATCGAGAGGAACAAATCTGGTGTGTGTTAGAGAAAAAACTCTAAAGATATGGATTTGAATGGAAATCTGCAGATGCAAATAGATAAAGTGTTATAAAAGAAACTCTTAAATGTGTATTTGGGGTGTTTTTCTTTCCACAGTATGGAGCAAAAAACTGAGCAGTGCATGAAAACACACTCGTTCTCCTGTAGCGTCTCGCCTTAAATGTTTTCGCTTTGTCTTTACAGCTGCGTGTCCTCCTCCTCCTCGACCGCCTCCGAACGGCCCGAGCGCTGAGGAGATAGAGCAGAAGAGGAGGTACGACCATCATCATCATCATTATCATCATCATGACATGAAAATCAACCCTGATTTACTTCACTTATTCTGGACAAATCAAAGTTTGTCTATGTGTGAACTTGCTGTTCATCTGTGAATCCTGAAAAATTAAATGTGTCACAGTTTCCACAGAGATATTGAGCAGCACAACTGTGTTCAACACTGATAATAATCAGAAATGTGTCTTGAGCAGTAAATCATCATATTATTCTGATTTCTGAAGATCATGTGACACTGAAGACTGGAGGAATGATGCTGAAAATACAGCGGAGCATCACAGAAATAAATTACACTTTAACACAGATTCACACAGAACACAAATGATTTACATTACAATAATATTTCACAATTTTTACTGCCTTTTTGATCAAATTAATGTAGCCTTGGTGAGCAGAACAGACTTCTTAAAAAAAAAAATCCAACTTTTCAACTTTTGGAAACGAGATGTTCTCTTCATCTGATGTCATTGATCCCTGTTGTTCACCATCCAATCAGTGGATGACTAAAATCAAGTCCCGCCCACGTGTTGCTCTCATTAAAGGTGCTGTTTTTTGTGTCCCCTCAGACAGGAGCAGCAGGAGAGAGAGAGACAGGAGAGAGAGAGACAGGCGTCTGCTGCTCCGGCTCCACCTCCTGGCCCTCCTCCCGCTCCTGGCCCCGCCTCTGCACCTCCTCCTCCCCCTGGACCTCCACCCGCTCCAGGACCCCCGCCTCCCCCCCCACCACCACCTCCTTCAGGAGGAGGCCCGCCGGCCCCCCCACCCCCACCCTCAGGAGGAGGAGGAGGAGGAGGGGGAGGAGGAGGTGATGGAGGTCTGGCTGCGGCGCTTGCTGGAGCTAGACTACGCAAAGTGGCCAAGGTCAGTCACATGATCATCTGACAGATGCATGTATGTCTGAGCTCTTGATTGACAGCTGAGTAGGCGGTCCTTCAGTGCTGTCAGCTACAGACCTGATCACATGACCAGCTGTAAGAAATCTTAGACCAGCGCTTCTCAACCCGGGGCCTCAGCAGGACTTAAAAAGAGCTTTACAATTTGGTA